>NC_051161.1:182280578-182307541 GCF_013339745.2 Dermacentor silvarum | reverse complement strand
CCCCATGCCGCTTCTCCGGTTGTGCTTCCGCAAGAGTGACCAGTGCATTACCGATGATCGACGCATGCCCCCTCGGAAGTCAGAGGTTTGGCGCACTTCGGATCGCCGTCCTCTGTGTTTCCACTGTGGTGAGGCAGATCATTTGTACCGCCAGTGCCCATACCGACGCCTCGGGTTCCGGGGCTTTTCCGCCTATTCGCCGCCACCCCGACTGGGCCAACGACCTCGGGACATTGAGGATTATCTGGCTCAGCAACGCATGCCACCGCCTACCGGGCGGCAGTCACGCTCGCCGTCGCCAAGGCGATTTTCACCATCGCCCCAGCGATATTCGAGCGGACGGTCGCCAAGTCCCCGCCGGGAAAACTAACTACAGCGACCTTTGGGGGCGAGGCCGCTGGCAGTCGACGCGCTGAAGACCTCCGATCGACGCGAGTAAACAAGGGTACGGTACGCCATCAACTGAACGGAATGACCGGCTTTCGCTCGACATACCGGTGGTGATCGACGGTTACGCGATTAGCGCTTTAGTGGATACCGGAGCGGACTATTCTATATTAAGCGGGAAGATGGCGACGTTTCTGAAGAAAGTAATTACACCTTGGCATGGCTCGCAGATTCGTACGGCTGGCGGTCACGTCGTTACTCCACTGGGAACCTGCACGACAAGAGTTCGGATTCGAGGATCGACATTCGTGGCGAGTTGCCTTGTCCTACGCGAATGCTCCCGCGACGTCATTCTCGGAGTTGACTTCCTGCAGGAATACGGCGCTCTTATTGACTTACGGGGCGGTGTAGTCACCTTCTCAGCCGACCAAGCAATCGACGCAAACGACGACAAACGACGTGATGACGCGCTACGTGTTTCCGCCGAAAGTGTTACGCTTCCTCCACGAGCCAGTGTTCTATTCGAAGTGATGTGCGGTGGAATGCGCGAAGGTGGAATGGTCGCAGAAGGTAACTTAGCGCATCTACTGACACAAGGTGTTTGTGCGGCCAGGAGTGTGCTACAGCTTCGTGATGGCCGATCTAAGTTGCTAGTCACCAACTTAGTAATGAGCATCGACACCTCTTCCGCGGTACTTCGATAGCGTTTGCCGAAGAAGTGGAACACGTAGCTGAATGTTTTGCCCCTGAACCAGTGAGGCTGGCTGACAAGTCACTGGGCACCGTCGACATTAATCCCGAGTTATCTAACGACAAACAGGCAGCACTGCACGAGCTCTTGCTTGAATTCAGGGCATGCTTCGCAAGCTCGTCTAAGGTACGCCAGACTTCGGTTACAAGGCACAGGATCATCACATGCGACGACGCACGCCGATACACCAGCAGCCTTACCGCGTGTCGGCAAAGGAACGCGCGGCGATTCGTACGCAAGTACAAGAGATGCTTGAAGATGGCGTGATCGAACCTTCCAACAGCTCATGGTCGTCTCCGGTCGTTCTTGTCAAAAGAAAGACGGAACGCTACGCTTTTGCGTCGACTACCGGAAGCTCAACAACGTAACTAAAAGGACGTGTACCCACTGCCACGTATCGACGACTCGTTAGATAGACTGCGGCGTGCCCAGTACTTTTCGTCACTCGATTTGAAAAGTGGATACTGGCAGATCGAGGTAGATGAACGAGACCGCGAGAAAACTGCCTTTGTGACTCCCGACGGCCTTTACGAATTTCGAGTGCTCCCTTTCGGTTTGTGTTCAGCCCCAGCAACTTTCCAGCGAATGATGGATACTGTCCTCGCTGGATTGAAGTGGGAGACTTGCCTTGTGTATCTTGACGACGTAGTTGTCTTTTCTGAAACATTTGAGCAACATCTTCATCGCCTGCGGCATGTGCTAGAAGCGCTCCGATCGGCTGACCTCACGCTTAAACCAGAGAAGTGCCACTTCGGTTATGAAGAGCTCAAGTTTCTCGGACACGTCGTCAGCGCCAAAGGAGTTCGACCCGATCCCGACACGCTTGCCGCTGTAGCAGCTTTTCCTCTTCCTGCCGACAAGAAGGCCGTCCGACGCTTCCTGGGCTTGTGCGCGTATTATCGCCGCTTCATCGACAACTTCTCGAAGATTGCGGAACCCCTGACTCGCCTTACCAGGGATGACACGCCATTTGCCTGGACGAATGAGCAACAAGCGGCCTTCGCTGAACTACGCCAACGCATGCAGTCAGCACCCGTCCTGGCACATTTCGACGAAGAGGCTGACACCGAGGTGCATACTGACGCCAGCAACATCGGCCTTGGCGCAGTACTCGTCCAACGTCAAGACGGCATTGAACGAGTAATAGCCTATGCTAGCCGCTCGCTGTCCCGTGCCGAGGCGAACTACACTACTACAGAAAAAGAGTGTCTCGCGGTCGTCTGGGCGATCACGAAGTTTCGCCCTTATCTCTACGGCCGTCCCTTCAAAGTGGTGACAGACCACCATGCTCTATGTTGGTTGGCGAACATACGCGATCCTTCAGGACGGCTGGCACGGTGGAGCTTGCGGCTACAGGAATTCGACGTCACCATAGTTTATAAGTCTGGCCGCAAGCACGAAGACGCCGACACGTTGTCGCGTGCTCCCGCCGAATCTTTCAGTCGACAGTCAGAGGACGACGACGGCTTCCTGGGCGCTCTTACTACGTCGGACTTGGTCAAATCGCAGCGTGACGACGCTGAAATTCGACCTCTCATCGACCACTTAGAGGGCCGTGATACAACCATACCACGCCATCTACGTCGCGTCTTGACGTCCTTCTGTCTACGAGACAATGTGCTGTACAAGAAGAACGCCCGCCCGAATGATCGAGCCTACCTCCTAGTAGTTCCCAAAGACTTGCGGGACGATATTCTTTTCGCTTGCCACGACGAGCCTACATCTGGCCACCTCGGCTCCTCACGAACGCTTGCTAGAGTGCGCGAGATGTATTACTGGCCCGGACTTTCAGCAAGCGTCAAGCAGTATGTGAAAGGCTGCCGTGAATGTCAGCGACGAAAGTCACCACCCCTGAAGCCCGCCGGGTTATTGCAACCCATTGAACCACCTCATAAGCCATTCGACCAAGTCGGCTTGGACATTCTTGGGCCTTTTCCTCTGTCAACCGACGGCAACAAGTGGGTGATTGTCGCCACTGACTATTTAACCCGCTATGCCGAGACAGAGGCGCTCCCACGAGCCACGGCTTCTGAGGTAGCGCAGTTCTTCATGTGTCACATTGTATTGCGCCATGGTGCCCCAGCCACTGTTATCACAGATAGAGGAACGGCGTTCACGGCACAGCTCACGGACGAAATTTTTCAACTAAGCAACACCAGGCATCGAAAGACGACCGCTTACCATCCGCAGTCCAACGGCCTTACGGAGCGTATAAACAAGACCATCACAGACATGATCTCTATGTACATCGACGTCCAGCACAAAACATGGGATCGTATCCTGCCTTATGTGACCTTTGCGTATAATACCGCCGTACAAGAAACAACGCGCTTCACACCATTTCGCCTTGTCTACGGCCGCGAAGTACAGACGATGCTGGACGCTATGCTTCCGTGCCACGACGCCGAGAACCTAACTACTGACGCCGAAGAATTTGCTCAGCGCGCTGAGGAGGCTCGCCAGCTCGCGCGGCTGCACATCGGTGAGCAGCAACACGCAGATGCACGGCGCTATAACATCCGTCACCGGCAAGTGCGCTACAGTCCCGGCGACCAAGTGTTGGTGTGGAGCCCTGTTCGCCGCCGTGGCCTTTGTGAAAAGTTGCTCAGCCGGTATTTTGGCCCGTACAAAGTGCTGCGCCGCATTAGTGACGTGAACTATGCAGTCGTTCTTGACAGTGCGGCGCAAACACGGCGCCGACAACCACCTAGTTCTGACGTAGTTCACGTCGTACGCATGAAGCCTTACGTTGCGCGTTAGTGATTTTTACGCGCCCATTTGCACCTAATGCACTTACCTCTTCGTTTCTAGAGAGGTAGAGAATTGTTTCTAGCTACGCTGCTGTAGCTCTCGCTGTGTTCTGTGCGCGAGCATCTTCATTGAGCGTGTGTTTTTTTTTTTTCTTTTTTTTTTCTTTTTTTTTTTTCCAACACCACTTCTTGAGCATCGAGCCGATGCTCTTTCCGAGGAAGGGGGGAAATGTCACCTGTAGTAGTGGGCATAGGGCAAGCGCAGAGGCGCAAGAAGAAAGAAGTGCGCGTGCTAACCGCCCCGCTCGATAGCTGCCTCTCGCTGCCGTTTTCGCCAGAGCCCCAGCCGCTCCCAATAAACGTCGTCAGCCCCTTTTGAAGACCCGTGGCAATATTGTATTACAATGTGGGCTTGAATGAACTTTTGGTGCGATTTTCATGCATACCTTGTATATTGAATTTTTGAAGTCTGAAACTTGGGAAGAGTCAGAACGACTCGTAAATAATTTCTGTACCGAAAAACTTGGGCTTACCGTGACGTCAATTTCGAGAGCACATCGTGTGGGCCGCTTTTCGTCGGAGAAGAAGCGGCCTATCATAGCCAAATTCTTCAATGAGAGGGAAGTCGAACTGGTTCTGAGCCGCGGCTTTAAGTTGAAAAACACCAGCTTGAGCATCCCGCGAGATTACTCGGAAACAGTTCGCGAAAAGCGACGAAAGCTTCTCCAGTTCTCGCGAACTATGAAGAAAGACGGGGATCGAGTACGTCTTGTTTTCAACAAACTGCATTTGCACAATGACGTTTACGAGTGGAACACCAATGAGGGCCAGGCTGTTCTTGTTTCCCGCCGCAGGGATAAATGATGTTCCTCCTTCGTTTCCTTAGGCTCAGGTTCGTCTACCAGCTTACCCGAAAAATTGCATTGTCGCACTGACAAAAAAGTTTCCTTTTTATACACCCATGCTAGAAGTGTTGTCGCTAATGGTATTGCACTCTCATCGCTCATCGATTCATCCCAGGCGTCTTTAGTGTTACTTACCGAGACCTGGCTTAACGACACCATTCACGATAACAGCATCTTTACGAGTGAATCCACTTTCAAGTTTTTTTCGATGTGATAGACAACAGCGTAGAGGGGGCGGTGTGCTCATCGCGATAAAGGAAGAATTCATTGCCGCACCCATCATTATCGATTCTTTTCTTGAATGTACTTGGATTTCCTTGAAGGGTACTGCATTTAGTGTGATCATTGGCGTTTTTTACCGTCCACCCGACATGTCTGGCGCGTTTTCCGATGAGTATCATCGGGTGCTGAGCGAGGTGTTCGCGCTTTTTCCGAGGTCGGTAATTATCATTTTTGGCGATTTCAATTTTCCGAATATCAATTGGTCGTCACTCTCGGTATCGGCCACGGATGCGGCCGCACATTCTTTTCTGAGCACTTGTCTTGACTTTTCATTAACCCAACTTATTAGTCAGCCAACACGATCCACTGAAACTTCTGCCAATATACTAGACCTAGTTTTAACTAACAATCCTGATATATTTTCCGACATAACTCATGAAGAAGGCATCGCAGATCATGATGTTATAACTGGATGCATTAACTTTTGTGTGAGCAAAAGAACAATTACCAAAAAGAAAATAAGATGTTACGGTAAAGCCAATTTCGACGCAATTAACAATGAATTAACAACATTTTCAGATCAATTTCTGTATGATTTCCATGCACGCTCCATTGAACAGAACTGGGCCCTCTTTAAAGCCAACCTCAGTTCTCTCATTGACACGTTCATTTCTATGTTAGCCATTTCCTGCAAAAATAGCTCTCCTTGGTTTATCAACAAGCTTCGGCGGCTTAATAACAAAAAGAAGAGACTGTACAGGCAGGCAAAACTGACTGGTCTCGTGAGTGCCCATGACAAACACAAAGCGCGCGAAAAGGCTTATAAGGCATTGCTAAAATCTACTCGCCATAACTTTTTTTCTCATGATTTACCATCCATGTTAAAAAAAATACTCGTCGCTTTTGGCGTGTTGTAAATCCTGTAACTCGCACTGACATCAGTCTTACTAAATCTCATGGAGTTCCTATCCCCGATTCAGACTGTGCTCAACTTCTTAATGATACATTTGTAACAATTTTCACTCATGAAAACGTTAACTAATTGCCAACTTTAAAGGCGTTAGTAGGAATCTCAATGCACGAGATAGTCATCAGTGAGTCTGGTGTTTTAGCTCTACTAAGAAATCTTAAAACGTCATCTAGCGCCGACCATCTAGGCTTCAATAATAAATTTTTAAAGAATACATCGCATAGTATTTGTCCTATGTTAACCGCTCTATTTTCCCAGTCACTATCAACAGGCTGTATTCCTAATGACTGGCGCATAGCTAAAATAATACCCATTTTCAAATCAGGTGATCGTGCTTGTCCGCTCAATTATCGTCCCATCTCCTTAACCAGTACTATTTGTAAATTACTCGAACATATAATACACACTCAAGTCATCAACTTCCTTGAAGACCATAACATTATTTTCAAGTATCAGCACGGTTTTCGCAAGGGCTACTCATGCGAAACCCAACTAGCCGGATTTATTAACGACATACGTGCACTGATAGACGCTGGGTTTCAAGTTGACGCAATATTTTTAGATTTTTCCAAGGCATTTCATCGTGTTCCACACCATAGGTTGTTACTTAAACTTTCACAGCTTAACATTCACCCTACTATAATTGCATGGATCACCGATTTTCTCTCATCTAGAACTCAGTTTACATCAGTTAACAATTCTAACTCATCTCATGCTGATGTTACGTCTGGAGTTCCACAAGGCAGCGTACTTGGACCTTTACTCTTTCTAATCTATATTAATGATTTACCCAGTTGCGTGTTATCCAAAATCAGACTATTTGCAGATGTTTGTGTACTTTATCGATGTGTAACAAGTAACACTGATAATCACTTACTATAAACTGACCTGGAGGCAATAAGTGCACGGTGTTCTAATTGGTTAATGCCATTAAATGTTTCCAAAACTAAACTCTTGTCTTTCACCAATAGGCCACGAATTCCAACCACCTACTCTCTTGATAACAACGCTGTGGAACTCGCCACAACTTACAAGTACCTTGGCATCAATATTCAGTCAAATTGATCATGGAATAATCATATTAATCTTACCCTTGCCTCTTCTAACCGTACTCTCGGACTTATTAAACATAACTTAAAAGAAGCCACAATGCATGTTAAAAAACTAGCGTACACAACATTAATCCGTCCTAAACTAGAATACGCGTCTGCCATTTGGGATCCCGAACAAACTTATATCATCAGTAACATCGAAGCCTTGCAAAACCGTGCTGCGCGTTTCATTTTTCAGATTATTCACGTTACACCAGCGTCACCTCGTTAAAGAATAAAGCTGAGTTGGACACCTTAGCACTTCGCCGTAAAATTTCTCGCCTATCACTTTTCCATAAGCTTTATCATCATCCATCACTTCATGATGATTTCTTTCAGTCTCCACAAGTTATCTTTCCACGTCGTGACCATCCATACAAAGTCAAACGCATTAACTACCAGTCATTCCATTATGCATATTCATTCTTATCGCGCACAATAACTGAGTGGAACGCCTTACCATCAGACATTGCCATGGAACCTGACTTCACTAAGTTTCAAGATTTAATTCGCTCACGACTTGTCAACAATCTTATTATTATTATCTTGGGACTTTTACACTGTTTTCGATGTTTGTTGCTGTTTTGCTTTTCATTGCAGTTGCCTTATGTTCTCCAAATATGTACTAATGTTTTCTCTGAAATAATTGTGACTCATTTTGTATATTACCTTTGTATCACTCTATTATTATTTTTGTTATATTGTCTTGTTCTTTAATATGATGTATAATCCATGACCAGTGCCTGTGACCCCCCCCCCCCCCCCCCACCCCCATGTGATACCCTCATAATGAGGGCCTTTGGGGGTATTTTGAATAAATAAATAAATAAATATTGCGCAATGTCCCTCGTTTCTCTTTTTTACGTTTTATAGAAGGCACCTGCTCTAAGAGGCTGCGAGAGCTGGAAGCAGAAAATGAAATGCTTAAGGCCACTTTGAATTTGTCCTCGCTGACTAAAGGTAAGTAAAATTTGCAGAGTAATCCACAACTTTTCTGATCCAAGACATGGAGGCAGGTATTAGTTATTCTTCCATTCAATTTTACGTCTTTCATGCATGGCTGGACTTGAAGTATACCGCTATAGTTATAGAGGCAATAAAATGTGAGTAAAGCATTGCTAATGCGTAGCAGATTAGCATATATGTACGAATGGTTAAAACGTCGTTGCGACGAATTACCGATCCGGTTTCCATAGAGCTTAATGTATTGCCTGATTGCTTAATCCATACTGGCACCCGCCGCTGTATTGGGTAGATATGGCAGCGCGATGCTGCTCGCGGGTTTGATCCCTGCCGCGGCCGGCGCATTCAAATGGGGCGGTATGCAAGAACGCTCGTGAATTGTGCACTAGGTGCTCGTGAAAAATTTCCAGGAAGTCGAAATTCATCCGGTGGCCCCCACTACGTCCTGCCTCATAATCAGATTGTGGTTCATTTCGCATGTAGGACACCAGAATTGAAAATGTTTAATCTGTAGTGGCTCATCTTATACCTTACGGTTAGTGTGATCACTTTTTTTTTTTTTTGCGTAGCGGTGAATTGCGCCTCGACTTGCGTTGTGGCTAATGACGCGGTGTGCCGCAAAATATATTTCGCATTTTCGGCATGTGCGGATAACGACCTCGCGCTATGTCCTGCTTCGGCGCTACACGGATACATATCGCAAACAAACGTGGTGGCGACGTCGGCAAAGAACATAGCCGCCAACGGGCTCGCCTTATAACTTATCGCCGCCAACCTTACCACAGTAATATTCTTCATCTAGCGTAGCGCATTGCCGTTGAAAGCGTTCTACTCTCTTCTAGTAGGCGATAACCCAAACGTGCCGCCGTAATCTGCTGCCTCTTTGAGCTAGACCGCTTCAAATATACGTTGCTTGCAGAAACTTAAGGAGCGCTAGTCGGCGCCATTGGCACCTCAAACGACGCGCCGCATTCGAGCGGGCGTACCCGTCGTGTCCGGGCGTACCCGTCGCGTGCGAATGGCTTTCAAGAGACAGCGGCGCGGGCGGCGCACACCCGCCGCGGCCGCTGAATCTTGAAATCCATGCGCGCGTGACTGGGACACGTGCAGTTTGCCGTGCGCTGTTTTCGCGGCTTCGTTCGCGTTGGTGCGAGCGACGGGACGAAGGTCAATTCGCTCGCTGTTGGCGCGCTTAGCTACAGCGTTTTAACAGCAAGTTTCCGCGGTCATCGAGTGAGATGTTCATGTTTGCTTGTGCGCGCGTGACACCATGCTTGTTAATTTAGTTAGCATGCCTTAAAACTTCTATTCTTACTTCGTGCAGTTGTGCACTAATTTTCTATCGCGATCGAACTTCGCGTTTCTGGCGAAACTGCGATCTTTTATTTACGTCTGCCCTGCTACTGGACTTCTACCCAAAGGTTCGGATTGCTGCTTGGTATCGGTTGTGCACTATCACATGGTTTTTGGTTTTGCGAGAGAGCCGGGAATATTTTTCACTGTTGGGAAACAAACATCGTTGTGCGTATATTAGATGACATTTACTGTAGCAACCCATACCCTACTAAAGAGAAGCAAATTTTTATTTGCCAGCATAGTGTGCTACTGTTTAGTGCGTAGTGGCGGCAACGCAGCTTAATTACGGAGTTAACGAGATTCCACTTTTTTTAATGCGTTTGTGTGATGTAGATCGACTATGTGAAATTTAACACTCCAAGTAACAAAATTTTGTTCTTGAAATGCAAGAAAACTCAGCGCCGTCTCCATCTGACACTTGAGCTGCTGTTTGAGATATATCATGCAGGTCATTTTGCTGTGTATGTGCCGTATTGGCATAGTGTCTATAGCAGTCTGCTGCTGAGCACGAGGTCGCAGGTTCGATTCTCAGGCTCGGTGGTCGGACTCCTCTGGGCGTTGGAATGCAAAAGTACAAGTGCACTGAGCTGTAGGTACGCATTCAGAAATCTAAAGTGGGTACATGTTCCGGAGCCCTTTGCAACAGTGCCTCTTTATAGCCCGTGTTGGATTGGGGATTAAACCACATAAATCAGTAAATAGTTTTGGTGTGTGCACAAAGCTTCAGTATTATATACCAGTGGACCTATCCACTTGCGAAGGCTTTGTGATGACCTGTAACTTGTGGCGTGAAGTACACGTGTGAATGTATTCTAAAGTGATGTTATCAAGATGCTGCAGGTTTCAGTACTGTTATGATGCGATGCAGTCCCGTGCTTGTATTTGCCAACAAACATGCTTCTGTTACTGTGCATGTTACAGATGCAGCAAAAATGGTCAAACGCCTGAAGCAATTGACTAAGCAAAAAGAGAATGATGAAATTATTCCATGCCAAAAGGTATGTAACGTACACATGTCTGGCAGTGGTAATGTGTTTATGCCTCAGCTGGTTTTTAGTCGAAGTTTCATTGAAACAGATTCATAAGCAATGCATAATATTGGTAACTCGTTAACATTGCCATAATATTGGTAATTCGTTAACATGGCCAGAATTTCTTCACTAGCAAGATTTCAAAATAGAAGCAAATGCAGTCGTGCTCTCAACAGATTTTCGGAAACGTCACATATGCTGTTACATCCAATTTGAGCACAGCTTTACTATATCGTCGCTCTTCCAGTAATAGTAGTCGTACCACCAGGCACCACTCTTCTAGATATAAAGGGAACCACACCACCATTAAAATTTTATACTCAGTTATGAGTCGTTTATATCATAAACAATTTATATCATAAACACACTCGTACTCAATAAAATACTGCAGTGATCATTTTTGGCAAAAGTGGCTGCGGTACATGCCGCCGAGAAGCCACAAATGAATATACCCATGGTATTGTTGGGCTTTCCAAGTCACTTCGCATATCATGACGCCAGAAGGGTCTTATACATGTCACCAGGGTTAAAGCTGTCGATGGGTCAGTCAACGAGGGACGGCAAACATGACAAAAGCCGGCTATGTGTTCTCAAAAGGGAGGCGAGCTCCCCCATTGTGTGCCACTGATTCTTCCTGAAGCTTCCATTCAGTCAGCCTCGTAAAAAGCGACATTAAGGATACAGTGAGGCGTTTCATTTGGTGTATTGATGTGACCCATAACTTTCGCTGTAATGCATGGAGCAGGTCAGAGTAGGCAAGGAAAAGAGTACTTGTGGGGAGGGTAGCAGAGGCAAGCGAGAAACTGGCAGCAGCCGCCAAGTTGTTCATTAAATGCCTGCAAGTTTGCCATTGCAGCATTGCTTTAAAACATTCTTGCAGCTGTGTGGTCATTGTAGACTAGCACACAGCGGCTGCTATACAACAAATTCTCTAGCTCTGATAGGGGATCCTTAAGGAGCAAAAGGACATTTGAAGATAGAATTTTTGCATTAGAAATCCTTATCGTCAAAGCAGCACTTCAGGATGTGCTTTTTGTTCTCCAAATCATGACCTCTGTGTACCCTGGTTTTGGTTATTTATTGCTGTTTCAAAAGACCTAGCCTTTTTTTTAATGTTGATTCTTATTTCTGTATGCAAGTTGACATAGGCGGAGGTGTCCTGGTTGAAGAAGGCATACTAAACCAACTCACCACGTCCTGCCATGGTGGGCCAGGAAAATTTGCTAGGGCCCTTCTGCGTCACGTTTTTGAGGAAAGTGAGCTGAACGGGCGCTCGTTGTTTGGGGCAAAAGGCAGCCATGGCCAGAAGGAGGGCCTTGATCCGGTGCGCCTGAACGCTGTACTAAGTGAGCACCTTTACTTATCTGATAACACCGTTAGAATAACACAAAAGCCTTGGCCTGTCTGCGGTGAACTTCACAAAAGATGCAAAAAGCATACAATTTCTTTTTGAAATGCAGAATGCCTCAAGTTGTGTCACTTTCATCTTAAAATAACTATATGATGCAACGTTTCTGTTAAGGGGGCATTATCTGAGGGGCGAACAAAACACCCAGTTAGGTGAAATAATTTTGTAGCTACGCCTTGCAAATTCACCATCAATAATTATAAATTGCAATCTGTGCCTTGAAATAATTTTTCGTAAGTGAGCCAAATATGAATTCAGATCAATTTTTATATAAGTAATGCTTGCCTCAGCAATCCAGCACAAGCAAGAGAAATTACATCTGTCACAGTCTATATTGAAAAATGTTGCATAGTGTAAAAAAATAAACAAGTTATAGTGAAATCAATTTTACCGCGTCATAAAAAAGCAAGCGAAAAGGGATGGCACCACATCAATGGGCCGAAATTGCACTACTCTCAAGTACACCATGCATGAATGAAAAGGACTTTTAATGCAGCTCACTGATACTAGAAATTTACTAAGCAGTGACTCCGGCATTGGCTTTAATATTTACGCCAGAGGTTGACCTCAGTTTCGTTGCCCATAGCAAGAAACAGTCTTTCAGGATAATAAGCAATATGGAAAATATGAAATTGTCGCCCTGCCTACTTTTTGGTTGCGACGCACTAGCTCAAAAGTGGTGTTCATAAATGGTAGATCGGGAGCCCTGCAGGAGTGGAGTGCTGCGTACTGGGCGATCATTACAGGTAGGAATCTATATGGATGGGTAAAAATTTTTATACTGGCATATCTGCCATTGCATACAGTGCTCTACAATTTCTTCATTGGAAGTTTTTGCAAGACAGACTTGCGGGGTTCATTATTAAATATGCTAAATTATGCTAGCCAATTTCGCAACCATCAAAAAATTCGAAAATTTTAATTTGCTCTATAGAGTGCCCATAAAACGACCATTCGTTTGCATGTACTTAAATGCATTTAACTATTTTTGATCCTTGGCTAAATTAGCGAGAACACATTTTATAATTACTGAAATGGGGCTCTTCCTAGCTGAGGGATTACTTGGGATCGCACTGTTATTTAAAAGTAGGTGCGATAGAAAACAAGGACATTTTTCAAGTGTTGCCACTAAGTATGTTTCCACAGTGTGATTTTTTTTTGTAACCACTTCCCACCTAAAAGAACACCCATATAACTTCTCGCTTTTTTATATTTCCATGCAGCTAGAAAGTACCGTCGAGTTAATACAAAAAAATTTGTGTTATTAACTTTTAAAGCTAACATAAACGAACTGTGACCACTATTTGCTCGTTCTTGAGTTGAACAGAAACTCGGCCAATTTCGCTACACCAGAACAAAAAGTTGCGGTTCGATGCCTGGTGAAGTTGTGCCTCTTAACGTCTTGTTATTGTCCGTGGTTTGAATGTTAGCGAAGACGTTAACTTTAACGAGAGATGTTCATTTTCTTCATAGAGGTTCATCGTCAGGTTAAGGTATTATGTTTCTTTACGATGTTCACAGAAGATTGCAGTGTTGATTGCAGCTGGTTTAGCAAAACTAGTTACTGTTTCAGCCTACATTAGAACCACATAAATAGAAGAGCTTTCTATACATATTTTCTATCCAGAAAGAATTTTAACAGTATGAAAAAAATGCAAGGAAAAGCAAGGAAACAAAAGGAAAAAGCACACTAGCACAGCATTTGAAGAGTATTGTTAGAAAAAATAGGTGCCCAGTGCTCATGGATATACGGTTTATGAAACGGGCTAGTTGGCTGAAAAGCCGCGCAGCAAGACACAAAGCTCTGGGTATTTTATTTCTTGTGTTGGCTTTTCTTGCAGTGCTTTGAACGTGAAGCTAGAGGTTATGGCACGTTCTGCTGTGCTATTTAAGATGTAGTAATGCCTTCCATTTAATGCCTTGCAGATAATTACACAACGCTGAGCTAATGCAGAGTTTTCCTTTCAGGTAAAATTAGCGTCTCGCTACAAAAAGAAAATCAGATGAAGCTGCCATTGTCATGGAGCAGCTACATTGAATGTGCCAAACCCTTCATAAGATGTGTAACTTTAGTTACACATCTTATGCATACACGATTCTTATAGCACACGCACACAGTGTAATTAAGTTGGAAGGCTGTTTAATTATGCCACATGGAACATACATCAGCTTTAGGGACGAGCACATTTGGAAACTGGTTGGTGCACGTGATCTGTTTTGATGGCCATTGTGCCACACAGGAAATTGCGGATACTAACATACCAAAGGCAATCATTTGCACTTAGGCCAGTCCTTTGACGATTTAACCAGCAGAGAACAGACTGGTCAAATCAACTTCCTGTGCTTCCTAAGTTTGTCAAAGGATATCTGTTTACATTTTGTCTGCCCAACGTTAGTTGGTAGCACAAAAGCCCAATTGTTGCCATAAAGACCCACCATGTGGAGCCTACCGAGTCATATTTTCGTATTCTTAGCAGTTAATAACGCATCAACTGGGTAATGGTGTGCTTGCCAGCTGAAAATCTGAGAAATGTGTAGTGTGCGGTAGAATCTGCATTATCTCATTTTGTGTTCGCATTCCCTTCTCGCAGGTTATACATGCAGCAAACATCCGGGGGTCGATCTATCTATCCTATGTTAAAAACAGCTTGGCATCATTCCTGGCCAGAGATATCAATGGGTGATACCGGATCAGTCAGCTCACATCCGATGGCACTCTCCATCAAGTTTGATTTTTTTGGTTGTTTTAGTGTGACAGCTGCTGTATAGACTGTTGTTCTGAGAAAAAATTTTTTTCTGCTGTAATTCGCAGAAAAGTATTTCGTCAAGAACAGAACTATATTCAGAAATAAACTATAATACATAAGTTGAGTGAGCGTCCGTGTGTATTCTTATCTTAATTCATGGTTCGCATCTCTGTTTGAGCTGCGGTTTGTCAAGTCTGTACATACACCAAATTGCCAAAGTGCTCGTAAAATTGTGACACATAAGGTTACTTTCATTGTTTATTCCTGCAAAAAGGCCATAGGTTTCCATCTTCTGTTTTTTAACATTGCTGTACATTTTTGTAGTTCAAGTTCAAGGAGTCACTTAGGTAGCCAATAAGCGCAATAACTATTTGTTTGTAAAATTTAGCAATTTTATCCATCATCATCATAGTTTTAAACTCACTAAGTTCTACTTTTCAGTTCTCATGACGCTTTGTGCTGTGCTGTACAGGCACAGAAAGCTTTTTTTATGCTGTAAGTGCAGGTAGTGTTGTATATCTTCCAGAAAAAATTGTTGCGAGTTTCACTAGGCATGTGTACGCGTTTGTTAGATTTTCAGCATGTGTGCTGTAGCTCTGCTCCCTTACACTTAATAGCGCTGTAGGCACTAGCCTATGTATTAAGGTTTCATGCAGTTGTGTCTTATACACTGTAATGTGTCATGTGCACGCTATAATACATATTAGGGTACGTGAAATATGTCAGTCGCTCCTTTGCTTCCGTTCGGATTAAGGAAAGTTAATGTGAAGAGGCATGATGATGTGTGGTGTTTTATGGCGCAAGGGCCAGTTGTGGCCAAAGAGCGCCATGCCAGTGTTTGTGAATGTGCAGTGGGGCGATGAATTCTGAGAAGTAGATGAAGCGTGGCTGTAAAAGGGCCTAAAAATAATCGCTGTAAAATGCGTAAAATATACATGTACTAAAATCATGGCAATGACATGAGGTGTACTATGAAATGAAGAATGCATTGAGAGGTAATGACACGATATTTAAAATATTTAAGATGCAGTAATTGGCAAGAAGCACTACTGCCTAAACAGAGCCCTTGAACCACAAGGGCCTGTAGGCATGTGCTATAAAAAACTATCACAGCGGCATCCTCTGGAGAGAGGATGCGCTACGAACTAGTTGGGCTAATAACATGCAGGACCACATCGTTCAAAAAATCGACGACTGCTTTGGCATTAAAAATCGGTTCTTCGCCAAGAAACATAATGGGGTGAAGCGGGACATGATATCGGTACGCTTGTGGAAAATATTTCTTTCTGTTTCGGCTTCGCGGCACTCCACGAGGACATGGAGGACGGTCAGCCTCTCACTACATCGACCACAGGTTGGAGGATCATTTCCATTCAACAGAAAATTGTGAGTACCATATGTGTGTCCTATTCTTAGACGACAGAACAGGACATCAGTTCGCCGTGTTTTCGTTGCGGGTGACCAGAAACCTAACTGTGGCTTAATTAAGTGAAGCTTATTATTTGTTTCAGCGTCCCACAAGCGCTGCCAGTGGTCTCGCAGTTTTCTTCGCAGAAAAGGCTTCAGATCTGCGGGAGGAATAGAAGCCGCAGGATTAATAGCTTGCGATGTAGTTGATGTGGCCAACTGGTCTGCAAGCACATTACCCTCAATGCCTCTATGGCCAGGCACCCAGCATATAGTCACATACTGGTTAGATATATACGCTCTGCATAAACTGGAATAGAGCTCAGTAAGTACAGGATTTTAGTTTTTGCAGAGTGACATCAGAGCTTTCACCACACTTAGGGAGTCTGTAAATATAATTGCTTTTTGAAGTTTTGATGCCCTTATATGATTCACAGCCGACAATAGTGCATAGGCCTCAGCTGTAAAGATACTCGTTTCCGGGTGGAGTGCACCGGATTCCGAAAAGGATGGGCCGACGGCTGCATAAGATACCCCGGCGTGTGACTTGGAAGCATCTGTGTAAAACTGTGTACACGAGTATTTAGATTGGAGTTCTAAGAAATGCATTTTAATGTGTGCCTCTGGCGCGTGTTTAGTGACCTCTACGAACGATGTGTCACACTTTATGAGTTGCCAGTGCCACGGCGGCAACAGTTTCGCTGGAGCCATAGGACATTGTTCAACCAGCGGAACACCCATTTCCTCACTAAGATTCCTCACACGCAAAGAGAACGGTTTCCTCGCTGCAGGTCGGTTATGGAAGAGCGTAGCAGCGGTCATATCGTTTATGGTGGAATAAGAAGGATGTTTAATGTTTGCTTGTACTTTCAGAAAATACGTGAAACTGTTGTATGACCGCTGGAAATGAAGCGACCACTGATTCGACTCTACATACAGGCTCTGGATTGGACTTGTCCTGAAAGCACCGGTCGCGAGACGAATACCCAGGTGGTGGACGGGGTCTAGGATTTTTAATGCACTGGGCGTTGCTGAATTGTAAATTATAGATCCGTAATCAAGGCGTGAGAGGATAAGACATTTATACAAGTTAAGCAAACACTTTCGATCACTACCCCAAGTCGTACGCGACAGAAGCTTTAAAAGGTTCATTGTCTTCAGGCATTTAGCCCTCAGATACTTAATATGAGGAATAAATGTAAGCTTCGAATCTAAAACAATGCCTAGAAACTTATGCTCGCTGCTCACAGAGAGCGCATCTCCTTTGATTGCAATACTTGGGACTGGCGTTACGCCTCTCTTGTTAGTAAAGAGTACGCAAGTGCTCTTCTGGGGATTTACCTTAAAACCATTTTCATCTGCCCATTTGTTTATTACAAGCTGCACTTGTCGTTCGCAGATGGCAATATTGCATGACTTGAAGGCTATCTGCACATCGTCGACATAAACAGAATATGATGATGATGTGTAGTGTTTAATGGCGCAAGGGCCAGCTATGGCCAAAGAGCGCCATGACACATGGTGATGGGTTCTGAATGTATTATGGATGGAGTGGACAGTAGGATGCAAATGGTACATAAAAGGTGGCTGTAAAGAGGCCTAAAATAAATCGCTATAAATTGCGTAAAATATATGAGTGTTAAAATAATGACAAAGACTAATGATGTGAGCTATGAGCGTAAAGGTTTCATTACAAAGCGGTGACATAATAAAATATATGCAATAGCACTATTGCCTCAAGAGGTCCTTGAAATCAAGGACTGAGAGGCACGTGCTGTAAAATGTTTTTGCACTGCAGCTGCAGCCTGCAAGTCGAGGCTGCGCTACAGATACCCTGGCCAGATGACTTGTAACGTGTTTACATCTGCTAAAAACTTGAAGAAGGCATTAAAATCAAAAAGCGGCTCATGGCTAAGAAAGAATGCTGGGTGAAGAGGGATGTGCTCATGATACGCGGGATAAAAGTAATTTTTACGCTGAGCTTCTATTTCTGGGCACTGGATAAGAACATGGAGGACTGTAAGTATGTCGCCACACCTATCACATGTCGGAGGATCACTTCCTGTAAGGAGATACGAGTGTGTTCCATAGGTATGTACTAGCCTTAACCTGCAAAGAAGCACTTCCTTGTGTCTTGTTGTTTTCTGAGATATCCATTTCCCAATTCTTGGCTTGATTACATGTAGCTTATTTTGCACTTGATTATCCCACTGCCTTTGCCAATATTTTCGTAATTCATGGCGCAAGAAAGGCTTTAGGTCAGTGGAAGGGATGGCTATGTTTCTGTTCGTATGTTCAAAAACTACTGAAGTGGCACTTTCGTCTGCAGCTACGTTGCCTTTAATGCCTCTGTGGCCAGGTACCCAACATATTATGATTACTTGGTTGTCCTTGTAAGCTGAGCATAGCAAGCTGTACAGTTCGTTATAGACTGAATTCGTGTTTTCGTAGACTCATTAGAGCTCTAACGACGCTCAATGAGTCTGTGAACACAATTGCTTTTGTAATATTCATTTGTTTTATGTGTTTGACTGCTGAAAGGATTGCGTATGCTTCCGCTGTAAAAATACTTGTATGTGGATTTAGTGCCCCGGACACTGAAAGAGACGGTCCCAAAGCAGCGTAAGCAACACCAGTAAACGATTTGGACGCGTCCGTATAAAATTCACTGCAAGAATACTTCTCCCGAAGTTCGAAAAAATTCGAATGTATGTGTGCTTCAGGTGCCCATTTTGATATTTCTACGAAACAGATATCGTACTGGATGGTCTGCCACTCCCAAGGTGGTGGAAGCCTAGTAGGATATTCTCTAGAAGAGGAACGCCTGTTTCTTCTGACAGTGCTTCCAATCGGAGGGACAAAGGAGGCCTAGTGGCTGGGCGGTTATGGAACAGCCTGGCCGTGGACAAGTCGTGAATAATTGAGTGACATGGGTGGTCTACGGATGATTTTACCTTCAAGGCATAAGAGAAGCTTAAATATGTCCTTTGGAAGAATAGAGACCATACGTCTGATTCGACGTACAGGCTTTGTACAGGACTAGTCCTGAAGGCACCTGTAGCAAGGCGGATGCCTAGGTGGTGAATAGGATCCAGCATTTTCAAAACACTAGGCCTCGTAGAATTATATACTACGGCTCCGTAGTGAAGACGCGATAATATAGACTTTTGTATAACTTTATGAGACATTTCCTGTCACTTCCCCAGGATGTGCGTGATGAGAGCTTCAGCAGATTCATAGTCTTGAGGCACTTTGCTTTGAGATACTTCAGGTGTGGGACAAAATTTAACTTGCAGTCTAAAATGATACCTAGAAATTTGTGTTCACGGCTTACAGAGAGTCGTTCTCCATTGAGATCTATTACGGGGTCCCGCAGTACACCCCTCTTGTTAGAGAAGAGAACACACGTACTTTTCTGAGGGTTTAGTTTAAAACCGTTCTCGTCCGCCCACTTAGACAATTTATTTAAGCCAAGCTGTACTTGTCGCTCGCAGATATTTAGATTGCATGATTTGTAACCTATTTGGATGTCATCCACATATACAGAATAAAACATACTACGTGGCATGACAGTATACAGCGAGTTCATTTTGACGATAAATAAAGTACAGCTCAGCACACCACCTTGAGGTACCCCAGCCTCTTGCGTGAATGGACGAGACAAGACGTCACCAATTCTCACGCGGAACGTGCGATTGGAGAGGTAACTCTGAATCACAGTCAGTAAGTTGCCTCGAACTCCCATTCCGGACAGATCACGGAGGATTACAAAGCGCCACGTTGTGTCGTATGCCTTCTCCATATCTGAAAATACTGACAAGAAAAACTGTGCACGAAGGCATCACGGATATTTCTCTCGATGCGGACAAGGTGATCTGTTGTGGATCTACCTTCCCTGAAACCGCACTGTAAAGGATCGAGTATTTTGTTACTTTCAAGAAAATGGATCAGGCGGCGATTGATCATTTTCTCAAAGAGCTTGCATATACAACTTGTCAGAGCTATAGGCCTATAGCTACTGGCCGAAGAAGGGTCCATGCCATCCTTGAGAATAGGAATTACGATCGCTTCTTTCCATGCAGTCGGAATGTAGCCAGCAGAGAACATGGTGTTAAAGAGTGACAGTAGTGTTTTGTGGGTTTCAGGGTGTAAGTGTTTTATCATTTCATATAGTATTCTGTCACTTCCTGGAGAAGACGCGTTACAACAATTCAGTGAAGCCTGAAACTCCGCCATGCTAAATGGACGATTGTATGCTGCATTTGCTGTGTCTTTCCCACCCAGAGGCTGTCGCTCTGCTTGTCGCTGATATCTTAGAAATATATCTGTATAATGGGAGGTACTGGAGATATGCTCGAAGTGTGCTCCTAGACAATCAGCCTGGTCCTCAAGAGTGTCTCCTTGTGTGTTTACTAAAGGTAAAGGATGGGTTTCGCGGCCTTTTGTTTACCCTGTTCCAGGCTTTGCGTTCGTCTGTATAAGAGTTGATGCTGGATATGTATTTTTCCCAACTATCCCGTTTAGGGCGGCGGCGTGTTCTTCTACCTTGTGACTTGATCGCCTTGAAGTTAATTACGTTTTCTGTGGTTGGGGAGTTACGAAGGAGATTCCAGGCCTTGTTTTGCTTTTTCCGGGCTTCCCTACACTCCTCATTCCACCATGGAATACGTCGTTTCGAAGGCGTCCCATTTGTTTGGGGTATACATACTGATGCAGCATCAATAATAAACGCTGTAATGTATGCTACCGCAGCGTCAATATCAAGTGAACGGACATCGTCCCAGGGCAAATGTGTTTCTTCACGAAACCGCGTCCAGTCAGCTGAGTCGACTTTCCATCGAGGAACGTGTGTAGAGCAGTCAGATTGTTTTGTATGGTTTAGTACGATGGGGAAGTGATCACTTCCATAAGGGTTATTAATCACATCCCACTTTAGATATGGCACAATTGTACTGGACGCTATGCTTAAATCTATGGCAGAAAATGTTTTGTGTGTAGGGCTGTAAAATGCTGCTTCTTTTTTGTTAAGCAGGCAGGCACTTGAAGAGAGTAGGAAGTTTTCAATTAGTCGTCCTCTCGCATCACAGCGAGAGTCGCCCCATAGTGTACTATGTGCGTTTAGATCACCAACGACTATGTAAGGGTGATGGAGTTCATCAATAAAGCTTTGAAATGTTGTTCTAGAGAGTTGGTAACTTGGGGGGATGTATACAGACGCGATGGTGACTAGTTTATTGAATAGCACTGTTTCAATAGCAACTGCTTCAAGAGGAGTTTGGAGTTGCAGTTTCCGACATGCAACGCCTCTGTCGGCAATTATAGCTACACCGCCTGACGATGTGGCAGCATCGTCCCGGTCTTTCCGGAAGATGGCGAATTGCTGGAGAAAGTTTGTTTGTGTAGCTTTAAGATGTGTCTCCTGAACACACAGCACCTTTGGATTGTATTTGTGTAAAAGTTCTTAAATGTCATCGAGGTTGTGCATTAAGCCTCTCACGTTCCAGTGTATTATTTGTGTATCCATATTGTTTATGTTTTTGGGCTGTGTGTCAGGAGACTAGTCTGGTTGGCTTACGGAGCCTATCCAGGCCCCGTAATCCGGGGTTTGTCTTTCTTGGAGCGATCGCGAGATTCGCGTCGCTCCGGAGGCGCTAGATGCGCCGCCTGGCTTGGGGTTGTGTCCATCGACTCCAAGGAGCCGCTGGACTTCCGCTCAAGCGAGCGGGGTGTTTTCGGGGTGGGCCTTGCCTCGAAAAGCAGGGCCTTGGAGGCCACCAACCCAGAGGTCGATGGACCCTCATTGAGAGACGACACAGCAGAGCTGGCTGCTGTCGCCTGGGGAGCTAGTGGCACAGTCGCGGCCACACTCTTTGTGGACCGGGCTGATGCCGGAGTCTGCTGCGGCGTTGCCCCCCTACGCGCCGCACCAGCATACCCTGCAGAATGAAGAAAAGAAACACGCTTTCGTGCTTCTTGGAAAGATATATTTTCTTTTACTTTCAGTGTGATGATGTCTTTCTCTTTTTTCCACGTAGGGCAGGATCGAGAATATGCTGCATGGTCACCATCGCAATTTGGACAGTGCAGGGCGCCAGTACAGTTGTCAGATGTATGTTGATGATCGGCACATTTTGCGCATGTCTGTCGGCCTCGGCAGTTTTGAGAGCCATGGCCGAATCTTTGGCATTTGAAACATCTGCGCGGGTTCGGAATATATGGTCTTACTCGGATTTTCGTGTATCCTGTTTCAAGGGTATCTGGGAGAGTACTGGAGCCAAATGTAAAGATTAGATGCTTCGTGGGAATTTCAATGTTGTCTCGTTTAATCTTTATTCGCTGTACTTGTGTCACGTTTTGTTCTTTGCAGCCCTCGAGGAGCTCTTCTTCGGTCAAGTTCAAGAGGTCTCCGTCAGACACTACTCCTTTGCATGTGTTCATCGATCGGTGCGGAGTCACGGTGATTTTTACATTACCGAGTGTTGCGTGATTGCAGAGTTTTCCGTGCTGGTGCTGGTCGCGGACCTCAAGGAGGAGGTCACCGCTGGCCATTTTCGTTACCTTGTAGCCAGGCCCTAGTGCATCAGTTATGCATTTGGCAACAGTGAAGGGAGAAATCATTCTTGTGGTCTTTTCGGGGTTTTCACTGTGAATAACGTGAAATCGTGGGAAGGTGTCTTTTCGTTGATCAAAAAAGTTCAGAGTTTCTTCGGTGCGCCCTCTTTTGCTAAGAGGGCGATAAGGCAGACGAGGGAAGGACAAAACATCCATAGATAATTGGTTAATTTCGGAGGCTACGCCAGCCGCCCACCACCGAGCCCAACAAGGGGACGCTACAAGACCCGAAGGAGATGCACACGCCAGCTGTACATAGCCACTAAAACCTCATATAATAGACCCAAGGTTGGATAGATTACACCAGGTTAACCCTTGCTGCCTGGAAAATTGGAAGTAAAACGAAGTGAATAGAAGACAGGAGAGATGGAAAGTGAGAGAGAAAGACGAAGGTTGGAGGGAGAGAGAGACAGGAAAGGCAACTACCGATTCCCCCCGGGTGGGTCAGTCCGCGGGTGCCGGACATAAACAGAATAAAACATAGTGCGTGGGATGACTGTGTGCAGGGAACTCATTTTTACAATAAATAGTGTGCAACTAAGCACGCCGGTCTCTTGGTTTAATGACTTAGAAAGAGCGTTACCCACTCTTACGCGGAATGTGCGATTCGATAGGTAACTTTCGATTGTGTTTAACATGTTGCCACGGACACCCATCGCAGAGAGATCTCGAAGAATGCCGTAGCGCCATGTCGTGTCGTAAGCTTTTTCTAGGTCGAGGAACACTGAAAGACAGAACTGCTTATGTATAAAAGCGTCTCTAATATAAGACTCAATGCGAACAAGGTGGTCTGTTGTGGACATACCTTCCCTGAAACCACATTGGAAGGGGTCTAGTAATTTGTTATTTTCAAAGAAACAGATTAAGCGCCTGTTGATCATTTTTTCAAATAGTTTGCACAGACAGCTTGTTAGCACTATTGGCCTGTAGCTGCTGGCTAGGGACGGGTCTTTGCCATGTTTAAGCACGGGAATGACTATAGCTTCTTTCCACGAGGACGGGATATATCCATGCGCCCACATGACATTGAAAAGATACAGGAGTGTTTTTAGCGCTTCAGGATTCAGGTGCTTAATCATTTCATATATGACACGATCACCGCCTGGCGCAGAGTTATTGCAGCAAGCGAGGGATGCTTTCAGTTCAGTTAAAGTAAATGGATAGTTGTAGACCTCACTCGATGAACCTTTACGTTTTAGGGGCTGTCGCTCTTCGCGTTCTTTGACTCTCAGAAATGCTTGTGTGTAGTGGGACGCACTGGAGATATATTCAAAGTGTTCGCCCAGACAACCAGCCTGATCTTCCAGGCTCTCTCCTTGAGTATTTACTAAGGGGAGTGCGTGTACCTCCCGGCATTTTAATTTATTTACTCGATTCCACACTTTCGTCTCATCCGTGTAAGAATTTATACTGGAGATGTACTTCTCCCAACTCTCCCTTTAGCACGTGGACGTGTTCTTCTAGCCTGGGACTTTATTTGTTTGAAACTAATCAAGTTTTCGGCGGTTGGAGAGTCACGAAGTCGTCCCCAAGCTTTGTTTTGATTTTTCCGTGCTTCCTTGCATTCTTCGTTCCACCACGGTATACGACGTTTATTAGCCAGTCCGTTAGTTTGACGGATGCATGTTGTGGCAGTCTCAATTATAAAGCCCGTTATATATGCTACAGCATCGTCTATATTTAAAGAGGCAATATCATCCCTGCTTAAATAAGTTTGTTCTTGGAAACGTTCCCAGTTAGCCGAGTCAACCTTCCATCGGGGAATGTGTGGGGAACATAGATCTTGTTTTGTCAGTTTTAACATGATTGGGAAGTGGTCGCTCCCAAAAGCGTTCTTCAGAACGGACCACTCCAGGTACGGAATCAGTGTACTAGACACGATACTTAAATCTATGGAGGAGTATGTGTTGTGCGCCATGCTGTAGTAAGTTGGCTCTTTCTTATTAAGTAAACATGCTCCTGAAGAAAAGAGAAAGTTTTCAATTAGGCGTCCTCTCGCATTGCAACGAGAGTCTCCCCACAATGTGTTATGTGCGTTTAAATCTCCGCCAACTATGTATGGTGCCGGAAGTTCATCTATGTAGTTCTGAAATTCAGTTTTATTAAGATGATAATTAGGAGGGATGTATATAGAGCTAACAGTGACTAGTCTGTCAAACAATACCCCTCGGACAGCAACTGCCTCTAGGGGCGTACGAAGTTTCAGTTCTCGACAGGCAACACCTCTCAACTACGATAGCAACACCGCCGGATGACACGAATTGCCGGAGAAAGTTGCATTGTGTAGATTTAAGGTGTGTCTCCTGAACACACAGCACCTTCGGATTAAACTTGTGTAGGATTTCTTTCACGTCATCGAGGTTGTGTAGGAGTCCTCTGACGTTCCACTGTATTATTTGTGTATTCATGTTGAAAGTGTTTTTGTGCTGTGTGTATAGGAGACTAACTTAACCTACAGAGCCCTTGTCGGGCCCTGTGATGCGGGCTTTTTCTTTTTTGGAGCGATCGCGAGATTCTCGCGCTCCTTAGGCGCTGACGGCGCCGTCTGGCCAGTTGTTGTGTCCATCGCCTCTTGCGAGGCGCTGGACACGCGCTCTTGCGAGCGGTTGGTTTGACGGGAAGGCCTCGCCTCGAGGGACGAGGCCCTGGAGGCCACCAGCCCAGAGGTCGATGGCCCCTTCTTGTGAGTTGGCGGAGCAGCGCTAGCTGCAGCCGCCGAGGGGGCGGATGGCGTCACTGCCGGCTCGCTGCTTGCGGGCCGGGCAGGCGCCGGAAGCCGTTGTACGCTGCCCCCTCACGCGCCACATTCGGCAAAGGTGTTCTTGGGCAGGTATGATACCCGCCTACGTGCCTCCTTGATTGTGATATTTTCTTTGACTTTAATAGTCACAATTTCTTTTCTTTCTTCCAGGACGGGCACGACCGTGAGTATGCGGCGTGCTCCCCACCACAGTTCACGCAGTGGAGAGTGCTTTGACATGCTTCAGAAAGGTGTTCATTGGCACTGCATTTGCACAAGTCTGACGGCCTCGGCAGTTCTGTGAACTGTGCCCGAATCGCTGGCACTTAAAACATCGGAGCGGGTTAGGCACGTATGGCCTGACACGGATCTTGACATACCCGGCCTCAATGGTCTCGGGTAGCACACTAGAACCAAAGGTAAGAATAACATGTTTTGTTTGAATTTCCTTTCCATCGCGCCTCATCTTAATTCGCTTTACGTTAACCACGTTCTGTTCTTTGAGTCCTTCCAAAAGTTCTTCCTCAGTGAGCTCCATCATGTCATCGTCTGAGATTACACCACGGATGGTGTTCATGGTACGGTGAGGGGTGACCGTAACTGGGATTTGTCCGAAAGAGACTAGTTTAGGCAGCTTTTCATACTGTTTTTTGTCGCGGAGCTCCAAGAGGAGGTCACCGCTGGCCAACTTAGTTGCTTTGTAGCCTGGGCCTATAGCTTCTGTCATACATTTGGAAACGAGGAACGGTGAGATAATCCTCACAGTCTTCTCTGGTCTTTCACTGTGTACTACATGGTAGCGCGGGAAATTCTCTATTTGGTGGCCAAAAAACTTGAAGACATCTTCGGTGCGCCCCCGTTTCTGGGGGCGATCAGGGAGTTTGGGGAAAGCACGATCCATAGGTATATCTAAATTTCGGCAGAAACGCCAGCCGCGCACCATGGAGCCCAACAAGGGGACGCCGCAGGACATATAGGAAGCAAGTCATGCAGACGCCAACTGTACGTTTCCGCTATAACCAAATATGTACAGCCAAGGTTGGTTGTACCACACAAGGTTAACCCTCGCTGCCTGGAAGGTCGGAAGTAAATAGAAGAGAGGAGAAGACAGGAAAGATTGAAAGAAAGAGGGAAAGACGCAGATTGGAGAGGGGGACAGGAAGAGGCAACTACCGATTTCCCCCGGGTGGGTCAGCCCGGGGGTGCCGTCTACGTGAAGCCGAGGCCAAAGGGGTGTGTTGCCTCCGCCGAGGGGCCATAAAGGTCCAAGCACTCAGCATTGGCTCAACCCCCAGGATCCCCTTTTCCCCGGACACGGCTAAGCCACGCACGGTTAAGCGTGGGAAGGTCCAACCCTCGTGTGCTCGGGTACGTGGTGACGCAACTCACCAAACGCCTGCTTGCGCAGACGCCCCTGCGGGGAAATTTCCTAATCCTAGGCCAACACTTAAAACAAATGGGACGGCAGCTAGTACGAAACAACGTCGCGTTACAATGAATGCCAAGAAGTTGTCAGCTACGGATCCCTCGTTTATTTTAGCTGTCAAGCCCATACCACGTAAAAATAACTCCTGAGTTGCATGTCACGATACCGGCACCGCTAAAAAAACTCTGCACTGTCAC
>NC_051161.1:182234973-182280478 GCF_013339745.2 Dermacentor silvarum | reverse complement strand
ACGTGACAAAGACCTAATTATAGAAACGGCAAAACATGAAAGTATAAAATTCGAGAGATCAGATAGAATTCGTTCAACTGTCGAAACTGATCAACAAGAAGAAAGTAATGTATCCGAAAATATAACGTGGAAAAGATTGGGGAACCAGTAAAATATGGACGCAGCATGAAATCAGTGAGAAGAAAACTTTGCATAGGACAAGGCAAGATGTATGCACTGAAGAATAAGCAGGGTAATATTGTAGCGGCAATGCGCAGAGGTTTGAAGAAGGCAAAGCGGTGGCGTGGAGCGCGCGCTTGAACTGAGCGGTTGATCATACTGGACTGGTTTTCGCCTTCGGCTGCTCCCTTCACGTGCTCTCATCCATTATCACTGTAAATAACCAACACCTTCGTAACAATTTGGTGGAGGTGCTGGGTACATCGCCCGGACGACCACGCAGCTCTACCGAGCAGACGCTTGGCTGGCTTGCCACCACAGGCAGTGGACATGGAAGATTCGATAGAAGGCGCCATCGGCGCGGAGCCCCAAGCCCATCGCATAGGCCAGGCTGGCTACGGGACCCCGGGGCGACATAGAAGCACCTTTTCGCGGAAGCCGGATGAAGACGTGGAAGACTGGTTGAAGCACTGCCAAAAGTGAGTCGCCACAACCGCTGGAGTACTACGAAGCAGCTCGAGAACGTGGTATTCTTTCTTTCGGGAAAGCGCTTCTCTGGTTTGATAACCATGAGAGCGTGTTGACAACCTGGGACGATTTCGTCGACGAATTTAAGAAGTGCTTTGGTGACTCGATGTCTAAAAAGAAGAAGGCTGAGCAGTCGCTTTCACGCAGGGCTCAATTACCTGGCGAGACATGCACAACTTACATTGAGGCTGTCTTAAATTTATGCGGAATAGTGAGCGCGACAATATTGATGAGGATAAAGTGGGGCATCTCCTGAAAGGAATTGCAGAAGATGTTTATACTTTTCTGATAACGAAAGAAGACCTCAGAACCCCTTCCGACCTAAGACAGCACTGCCGGACGTTTGAAGCCTTAAAATGCGTAGAATTTTACAAAATTTAGGAGCTTAGACAATGTCACCACTGTGCAAGTTTGACACTCCCATCTGATGCCGAAATTTCTTCGGTAATACGGCGAGTAGTCAAAGAAGAGCTTGCTCTGCTTCGAGTTGCCGACCCAGCTCATGAGTGTCATCAATGCGCCTTGACCAGCGCTCTCATGCACCACAGACATCTTGGTCTCGCCAGAGTTCTCCGGAACCTCGTGTGACTATACCGAGCGGTTTGAAAGCAGGAATATGCGCCCTCTCGGAAATCAGGGACGTAGGCCACTTCCACCCCAAAGATTTCCTACTCGGGCTCCTTCTCCCGTCTACAACCAACCAGCCAGCCCGTTCTCACCGGAGACGACAAATCGCGACTCCAGCACATGCCACCACGGTGGTTTGCCTGGACACATCGCTAGGTACTGCCCTCACCGCCAGCAGCGAGCTCCTTGATTTAATGCTTACACCACTTCTACGTCCGCAGTCGAGCCGTGGTCGTTCCCCAGTCCTTTCTACGACGGCAACAGGAACGCGCAACACGAGCTGACTCCCCGATGTCCGACCGCAGCATTACCCCGCCACGGACGCGACAACGGTGATCCCCGTCCCCGCGTCGTCGTCCTCGGTCACCGCCACCGCTGGGAAACTAGCTGGCGCGACAGATGGGGGCGAGGCCGCAGTACGATCACCTTCATCAAGACCCCTTGTGCAGTGATGTTAAAGACAAAAGTGTGTGTTTATGTAGACAGTGTGAGTACGGTGCATTAGTTGATACCGGGGCAGCAGTCTCGATAACGAGTCTGGCTTTCAAAAATCGTCTTGGAGAAAAAGTATTGTTCGTTTGGGACCGGAACGCTACCTTTCGCGGTGTTGGTGGAGAACTCTTGCACCCAATTGGTGTTGGTTGTGTATCGATCAACATCGGTAGTCAAAAGTTTAGGACTGAACTTACTGTGCTCGCACGTGCTACCCATGACGTTATCTTAGGTATTGATTTCTTGCGTGAATTTGTGACGACTTTGGATTGTGGTAGTGGCGCCATTTCTCTGCGCAGCGCAATGCGTACTCCCGTGACCGAATGCAATAATGATATATCGGACGTTTTCTCGGTGTCACAAGATGTTTGTGTGCCCCCACGGACAGCAATGCTCGTACCCGCACACTCTTCTAGTCCTCGTAAGGGATCCTGCTATGGTTTAGTCGAGCCTAATTTGAACAACGCGCTCAAGAAAAATGTGATAGTGATTCGCCGCCTCGTGTTCGCCGTCGACGGCTCTACCCACTTGTGGACAGTAAATTTCTCAACACAACAGATATCTCGGCCGGCAGGACTTAAATGGAAAGCTTTGACGAAGAAACTACGATGACTGTCCAAACCGTGGAACTGTCGTCTGCCGGAGCGAAATCCATCCTGATTCCTACCCTTATTATTACCTTGACTTTGAGCGCATGATCAACAAGTCGCTGCCTTCTGCTGAGCGGCGTCTGCTTCATCAGGTGCTGGAAAGTTACGCTTCAGTGTTGATTTTGCGCGATACCAAAAATCAACCAATACCTGCCGCCGTCTCGTACGCAACATCGAATCAATACCGGGCAAGCGTAGCCAATTCGTCAGAAGTCTTACCGTGTTTCGCTATATGAAAGGAAAATCATCGCCGAGCAGGTGCAAGATATGTTGCGGAAAGAAGTCATACAAGAATCATGCACTCCGTGGGCCGCTTCGGTGATTCTCGTCAAAAAGAAGGAAAACTGGTGGCGGTTTTGCGTGGTATAACCGCCGTCTCAACACCTTCACACAAAAAAAGGTCGTGCACACCCACTGCCACGTATAGATGACGCCGTCGACTGTCTGAACTCCGCGTCATATTTTTCTTCCGTGACTTGCGGTTAGGATACTGGCAAATTCCTATGCGCCCCTCGGACAAGGAGAAGACAGCCTTCGTAACACCCGACGGCCTCTTTGAGTTCAACGTTATGTCTTTCGGCTTGTGCAACGCTCCGGCGACATTCGAGAGGTTTATGGATACAGTGATCCGCGGACTCAAATGAGAAATTTGTATGTGCTATCTAGATGACGTGATTATTTATAGCACGACGTTTTAAGAGCATAATCACCGCTTATCGATCGCGCTTTACTGCATACGGCGAGCTGGCCTTATTTTAAATTCCAAAAAGCGAGCGTGAAGCTCTTGTACTGGGCTTTCTTGTCGACAACCAGGGAATACGACCAGATCCACAAAATATTACGGTGGTTCGTAACTTTCAGCAACCAAAGACGGTGAAAGACCTCCGAAGTTTCTTGGGCCTTTGCTCATATATCCGCCGATTTATCACGAATTTCGCACAGCTTGCTTCTTCTCTGACGTCCCTTCTGCACAAGGAAACGCCATACGTGTGGACGGATTCATGTGAGGCTGCATTTCAGCAAGTGAAGTATTACTGACTTCCGGACCGGTCCTGATGCACTTCGATCCCGCTGTCTTCACTGAACTGCATACTGATGCTAGTGGTGTTGGTGCTGTGCTCGTTCAGTTCTGCAACGGTCGGCAGCATGTCGTCGCTTATGCTAGTCGGACACTTACCAAAGCGGAGAAGAACTACACCGTCACTGAATTGGAGTGCCTAGCAGTTGTATTCGCCAATCAGAAGTTCCGGCCGTATTTTCACGGCCGCGAGTTTACCATAGTGACTGACCACCATTCACTGTGCTGGCTTGCTGGGCTCCGCGACCGGTCCGGCCAATTAGCCTGTTGGGTGTTGCGCCTTCAAGAAGAGTACAGCTTTTCAATTACCTACAAGAGCGGACGATGCCAACGGGATGCCGGCTGCCTCTCGCGCCTCCCGTCACCCTATGCAAACGCTGAGGACGATGACTTCGACAACTATTTAGTTTCATTTCGTCCGACTTCCCAGACCTCAGTACCTTCAAGAACAAGCAATATCGTGACCCTGTCTTGAAACATTATTAGAATCTGCGCATGATTCACCAGGGCAGCCATTACTATTCTAATGGTTTGCTCTACAAGAAGAATTACTCAGCTGACGGCCCACCATTGCTCTTAGTAGTGCCAGAAAACCTGCGCCCTGCGGTTCTTCGTTCGATGCACGATGACATTACATCCGGCCACCTTGGCTTCGCACGCACGCTACACTGGTTCCGCCAGAGTTTTACTGGCCGAAACTCTGGAAAACGACGAAGCAGTACGTAACCAGCTGTGCTGTTTGTCAGCGCCACAAGCAAGCAGCGACTGGCCCTGCAGGTTATTTGCAACCTGTCACGCCACCGGCGTCGCCTTTTGAAAACGTTGGCATTGACTTGCTCGGACCACTCCTGAAGATATCTGGCCACCGGTGGATTATAGTGTGAGTGGATTACTTTACACGTTACACGGAAACAGCGGCACTTACATCTGCCACAGCAGATGATGTCCCTTCCTGCTGCACCGCGTCATATTACGTCACTGCGCTCCACGGGTTGTTATCAGCGATCGTGGACGGCAATTTACTGCCGACGTTGTTGAAGGATTTCTGCGGCTTTGTGGTTCTTCTTATCGGCATTCCTCTCCTCATCATCCGCAAACTAATGGTCTCACTGAGCGGATGAATCGCACCCTTACAAACATGCTGCCCCTATATGTCGACGGCGACCACAAAAACTGGGACGCCGTCTTGCCTTTCGTTACGTACGCGTACAACAGCGCCAAGCATGAAGTTACGGGATATGCGCCGTTCTTTTTGCTTTACGCACGCAATCCACGGTGCTTTCTGCACACTCTCCTTCCCTTCCAGCATCATGAAGACCTGTCCATCGCTCAGACTTTGTGTCGTGCAGAAGAAGCACGGTGACTCGCACATCTGAGGACATTGTCTTCACAGGGCCACAGCAAGAGCCTCTACGATGCTCGGCATATTCCCGTGAGCATTTCGCCTGGTGACTATGTATGGCTGCGGACACCAGTTCGCAAAAAAGAGTTGTACCGCAAATTTCTCGCCAACTACTCTGGACCCTTCGTCATCCTCGCTCGTCTAAGTGACGTAAGCTACATTGTCGGCCAAGTGACTGCAAATAATCAGCGCTCGCGCGTGACTTAAGTTGTTCATGTGGCTCGCCTCAAGCAGTATTATCACCGACCCATTTAACTCGCTCGGCGAGCTTCGTCTTCCCCCGGGGAAAATGTAGCGGCAATGCGCGGAGGTTAGAAGAAGACAAGGAGGAGGCGTGGTGAGCGTGCTTGAACTGGGCGGTTGATCGTACCGCACTGGTTTTCGCCTTCGGCTGCTCCCTTCATGTGCCTGTAATCCATCGTCACCTGTAAATAAACGCACACCTTCGTAACAATATCATCAGCAATTTCGATTACAGTAAAAGCAGTGGAAGAATTAGAGCACTGCACGGGCCGATTTTTGCAGCCCGAGCCAGGCCCGGGCCCGTTTTTACATTGGGCGGCCCGCCCGAGCCCGATCAAAGCTTTTATGGCGAGACCCAGGCCCGGTTCGGCCCGCCATCCCTTTACCTTAAGCCCGAGCCCGGCCCGAGCCCGACTCGAAACCGGCCCGAACCCGGCCCGAGACCGAAAAATACATGTTTTTCAGAGTTAAGAAGCCCGATAATAACTCGCAGAAAGCCCGAGCCCGGCCCGGGCCCGCGTCAAAAAACCCGAGCCCGGCCCGGGCCCGGGTCAAAAAGCACACGCCGTGCCCGAGCCCGGCCCGAGCCCGTGAAAAAACTACTCTACCCGGCCCGGCCCGGTCCACGGGCCGGGCCGGGCCCGGGCTTTCGGGTAAGCCCGAGCGCGTGCAGTGCTCTAGGAAGAATTCTATATGACCTGTAGCCTGCCCAGAGCAGCCAAGCTACTTTCATTCGAAGTTGTGATGAAAAGGATACAGAGGCTCCTTCTTTAACTAGCGATGAAGTTAAAAGGGCCTTGAAAGACATGGACAGGGGAAAAGCTGCCGGAGGAGATGCAATAATATTCGATTTGATCAAAGATGAAAGAGATATGCGTGAAAACCTTGCGGCCCTTTATATACAATGCCTCACGACTTTAAGTGTACTAGAAAGCTTGAAGAACACCAACAATATACTCATTCAAAAGAAGGGAGACGTTAAAGAATTGATTAATTATAGACGCAATAGCTTGCTTTCAGTATTGTATAAAATATTCATCGGGATTATTTCGAATCGAATCAGGTCAACACTTGACTTCAGCCAACCAAGTAAACAGGCTGGCTTTAGGAAGGGATATTCTATGATGGATCATATCCATGTCATCAACGAAGTAATCTACGGAGTACAATCAACATCTCCATATGGCTTTCATAGCTTATGAAAAAGCATTTGATTTCGTAGAGATACGAGCCGTCATAGAGGCATTGCATAATCAACTAGTACACGCGGCATACGTGAATATATTGGCAAATATCTACAAGGATTGTACAGCAACCTTGATTCTCCACAATAAAAGTAGAAAGATACCTATCAAGAAAGGAGTCAGGCAACGATACACAATATCTCCAATCGTATTCACTGCATGCTTAGAAGAAGTATTCAAGCTCTTAGATTGGGAAGGCTTAGGAGTGAGATCAACAACGAATATCTCAGCAACCTGCGCTTTGCAGATGACGTTGTCCTATTCAGAAACAATGGGGACGAATTAAAGCAAATGATAGAGGACCTTACCCGAGAAAGTGTGAGAGTGGGGTTGAAGATTATTATGCAGAAGACACAGATAATGTTCAATAGCCTGGCAAGGGAACAAGAATTCAGGATCGCCAGTCAGCCTCTAAAGTCTGTAAAACAGTATGTTCATCTAGGTCAATTGTTTATCTAGGTCTAGGTTGGAGTGCATACGGCAGGCATCGCTAAATCCTGACTGGAAGCTTACTACTGTCATTGAAAAGAAATGTCTACGATCACTGCTTTCTACCGGTGTTAACATATGGGGCCAGAAACTTGCAGGTTAACAAAGAAGCTTCACAACAAGATAAGGACTGCACAAACAGCGATGTAACGAAAATGTTACGCCTAACGTTAAGAGACAGGAAGAGAGCTGTGTGGATCAAAGAACAAACGGGGATAGCCGATATTCCAGCTGAGATTAAGTGGACAAAATGGAACTGGGCAGGCCATGTGATACGTAGGATGGATAACCGCAGGACCATTAGAATTGCAGAATGGATACCAAGAGAAGGAAAGCGCAGTCGAGGACGGCAGAAAACTAGATGGGGTGATGAAGTTAGGAAATTTGCAGGCTCAAGTTGGAATCAGCTAACGCAAGACAGGGGTAATGTGAGATCACAGGGAGAGGCTTTCGTCCTGCAGTAGGCATAATTTAGGCTGATGATGATGATGACGATTATGATGAATGCGGTCATATACAGAAACTCGTTAAGTGTCGTAAAAACATTGATGTCATGCTGCAAACGCACAAATACAGTAATTACAGATCTTTCTCTCTGCTATGTAATATTTATGCCTCTGACCAACATGTAACGTATGCTGGGTGCCTGGACACACAGGTATTGAAGGTAACGTGCTTGCAGACTGAAGGCTACTTCCATAGCTACGAAAGCTTGCAACATGGCTATAGCTGTTGCTCCGCTCATAGACCTAAAGCTTTATTTGCAAAAGAAACCAAGAACGTACTGGCTACATAAGTGGGACGCTCAAATTCTTAAAAAGCTCCACGTTGTTAAGCCAAATTTAGGGTATTAGCCATCACTGAGCAAGTCAGACGACGCGATGTCCTATTCTAACGTCTCAGAATATGGCGTACTTATGGTACACATAGTTCTTTCGTGACTACCGGTGAACATCCATTGTGTGGTAGATGTGGGGAGACGCTCAGTTTTCATCATGCCGTCGTGGAATGTCGCGAAACACAAGCCGAGAGGAAAAGACTCTTCTCTATTAGCATACAAGCAGTGTATATCACTTCACCAGGTACGGTTTCTATGCAGAGAAACGCTATTTGACATGAAGCCCGTTTTAGCCTTTTTAAATGACATTCACATGCTGCACATTTTCTACCCAAGAAATTCGTAGCATGGCCACCTGCGAGAAGCCACTGTTACGATGACATCCTTTGCCAAATGAGAAGCAGTCATGGATCATTGACATTTATCGCGTTCCACTCTTAAAGGCGAAGTTTAAGCGTCCTCCAAATTCTAGAGCCAGCAATGACAGCGACCACAGCACATGCCTCTGGCCCCGTGTACTCAAGGCCCCGAGTACTCAAGGTACTCCGTGAGGCGGTTGCGCTACTAGCAATTAACAATCACTTGTCCTTTTTAAATTCATGTTACGCTATCGCAACCTTGTGGTACATCTCATAGTCATCGCATACACCAGTTCAGTCATTATAATAATTGTTTTTCCTATAATTTAAGGCAAATTTGCAGCTCTGAGTTTTAGGCCTCTATACAGCCACGTCACATGAACCATTAGTCTACTGAGTACTCACCATTGTTGCTTTGGCGCTCTTTGGCCACACTATCATCAGAACACGACACGACATATAATCATCATCATCATCATTTGTGCGCTTGTGGCTTCAGACGTTCTTGAGGCTTTGTTTACTACGCTTTATCTGCCTTTATTGGTCCAAATCTTCAAGCGACTCTGTTTTTAAAGCGAACCTTTCTCACCCCCTTTCGTATGCTGTTCGAAGGCAAAACAATATTGTTACGGGTAACTCTCCGTCAAGAGGGTTTATTGAGACGCAACCGACGGTCTTGGGGGCCAGCCGAGGATCCGCTATCGGCAGGCGAACGTCTTCTTCTTCTGCCCTCTCGTACCCCGTGTCCCACTACTGCTTGCGGCACATACCCAAATCATACAAGACTTTCATGGATGTAACACATCCCCCCACGTAGACGAAGCCCACCGGCCAAGTCAAACAGCATCTCGAGTGGTGCAGGGCTTCAAGCGGGCAACATGAGTCACTTCAGTCTTTGAAGAGCGTCGACCATTTGAAAGGAGACGTGCTAAGCGGTATGTCAATTCGCTTATACGGTCTAACATAACGTGAGGTCCAACATAGTGCGCCAGTAGTTTTTCGCACAACCCACGTTTTCTGGTAGGCGTCCACATCGACAGTAAGTCACCGGGATCATATGTGACGTGTCGGTGTCGGCGGTCATAACGAGCCTTCGAACAATCTTGTGAAGCAAGAGTGCGCAAATAAGCAAGGCGGCGGGCTTCTTCTGCACGACAGATGGTCCCACATATGCAGGCATCATCGTGGTTTATAAATGGGAAGATCGTGTCAAGGGTATAACGTGGCGGCCGAGCGTAAAGAAGAAAGATTGGGCTGTAGCCGGTAGTTTCGTTCTGGGCGGTGTTAAATGCATAAGTTACGAAAGGTAGAACGCTGTCCCAGTTCTTGTGATCCGTCGAGACGTACATGGACAAAATGTTCGTGAGAGTTCTGTTGGTGCATTCCGTAAGTCCGTTTGCTTGTGGATGGTACGGCGTAGAATGTCGAAAACTTGAACAACACTGGCGAAGCATTTCTTCAACCACACCTGCAGTAAACTGTCGACTGCGATCGCTGATAACGACTTTAGGTGGCCCTTGTCGGAGGATGATAAAACGTAGCAAGAAAAGCCACACGTCGGCTGCAATAGCCGGTGGTATTGCAGCCGTCTCACAGTAGCGTGTCAGGTGGTGAGTGCACACTACGATCCAACGATTTCCGTTAGAGGACCGTGGAAACGGGCCGAGAAGGTCGATCCCGACTTCTTGGGGGTGGGACAGGGTGTATTCTACCAGGAGGAGAACTTGTGGCACGTTTGCGACGTTGACATTCGTTGCAGCAAGATACGTACTGTCGCATCGTCTGACGGATATTAGGCCAGTAAAATCGTTCTTGAAGACGGAATACGGTCTAGCTGCTCCCAAATGACCGGAGGTTGGTTCGTCATGCATAGCCCGCAAGATTGAAGTGCGCAGACTTTTCGGGAGATATCGTGAGCCTGTGGTAGAATAATTATTTTTGTACAGAAGCCCATCACTTTTGCAATAACGATTGGCTGCTGATTTCTGTTTGGCAGCAAGCAGTTTTAAAGTGTCGTCGTTTTGCTGCTCAGTCCTGAAGGTATTGAGATCAGGAAATGCTGGCTCCAAGGATACGATGTATTGGTCAAAGTGGTCCCCGTCACAGTCCGCCGTGGGAAGCGGTAGCCGCGACAGGCAGTCGGCGTCGGCGAGCCGTCGACCGCTTTTATAGGAAACGGTGATGTCATACTCCTGTAGACGGAGTGTCCAACGTGCAAGCCTGGCAAATGGATCACGCAGATTGACGAGCCAGCACAGCCAGGGATGGTCTGTGACGGTGGTGAAAGGGCGTCCGTACTGGTATGACCGAAAGAGGTGTACTGCGTAAATCACCGCGAGACATTCTTGTTCTGTGACGGTGTAATTGCGCTCGGGCTTGCTTAGAGAGCGACTCGCGTACGCTACGACGTGTTTTTTGGTGTTGAAGCGTTGAATAAGAACTGTGCCGACGTCAATACCGCTAGCATCCGTGTGAAGTTCTGTGGGAGCCAAGGGATCGAAGTGTTTGAGAACTGGGTGGGACGTCAAACGGAACTTCAGTTCACGAAAAGCACACGCACATTCTGGGGTCCAGTCAAATTGAACGCCTTTCTGAAGCAGACACGTCAATCTATGCGCGATGTGAGCAAATCCGGGAATAAACCGACGGAAGTATGAGCAAAGGCCTAAGAAGCTTCGTAGCTCTTTTACTGAGCAAGGTTGCTGAAAGGCTTCGACTGTAGCAGTTTTTGCTGGATCAGGCCTTATGCCCTCTTTGTCCACTAGGTGGCCTAGAACTAGTCTTTGGCATTCTTCAAAGCGACATTTCCTGGAGTTTAGTACCAAGCGTGATTTGCCTAGCCACTCTAGTACAAGATTGCGGCGAGCGTTGTGTCCACTAAACATGCGTCCGAAAATCACGACATCATCCAAATAACACATGCAGACCTCCCATTTCAAACCACGCAGAGTGGTGTCCATGCAGCGCTGAAAAGTTGCAGGCGCGTTACATAGTACAAACGGCATCACATTAAATTCGAAAAGTCCGTCTGGTGTAACGAATGCAATTTTTTCCTTGTCTGCCTTGTGCATCGGAATCTGCCAGTATCCGGACCGCAAGTCTACGCTCGAAAAGTATGAAGCCGAAGAAGGGCAATCTATAGCATCATCAATCCGTGGCAAAGGGTTTACGTCTTTCTTGGTAACGGCGTTGAGGCGGTGGTAATCAACGCCAAATCGCCACGTGCCATCTTTCTCTTTAACTAGAATTACAGGGGCTGCCCACGGACAACTCGATTCTTGGATAACGTTTTTCTTTAACATGTCACGGACTTGGTCATTGATCACCTTGCGCTACGAAGGTGACATCCGGTATGGCTTTTGTCGCAGAGGCTGGTGAGGCCCCGTGACTATGCGATGCTGTACACGACAAGGAGGAAAGGCTCGTGGAGCCTCTTGCTGGCAAAAGTCGAACACCGCGAAGTGTTTTCGTAGAATATTTGCCAGTTCCTGTAGTTGGTTAGTGCAGAGCGATTTGTTTATCATAGCCATCATCGAAGTGTCCGTGACGCATGCATTCGACTGGGACTCATCCGTGGCATCAGGGGCTCCTGCAAGGATGGCGAGCGCCATACTTTATGTTCATGAATAGCCGCAAGTTTTAAACCGTCCTGCAGTATTGTGGATTAATTCCAGCAATTTATCGTCCATAATACAGTACGCCCGCCGATAACCGAGAGCGTACAATAGGGCACCAGAACATTCTTCTTCAGGCAACTAAGGTGAATGGGCTCTACGGTAGCGTCAAATGTTCTGTCGGTTGCAGGAGAACAGGCGACTGAGACACATTTGGCAGACAGCGGCGGTACGACGGTATATGCGGAAACACAAAGGGCACATTCGTAACACGGTGGGTGTTCCACAAAGACGGCCGGAAGGCTCGAATCTACAGTAATTTCTCCCGTCTGGCAATCGACATTGGCACCACACAGCTTAAGAAAATCGAGGCGCAGAATTACGTCATACGTAGCATGAGGTAAAATTACAAACTCCGCGTTAAACGTTTCACAACCCAAACTAACTTATGCACTGCACACACCTTCAGCGTACAATAGTTCTCCACTCACTCCACGAAACACATCGGCACGGTCCCACGAAAACAGCACTTTTCGTCCTAGCAGGCGTTTGAATGCGTGAATCATTACGAAAACGGTCGATCCAGTGTCCTCTAAGGCCATTGTTGAGACACCGTCTACACGTACGCCAACCTTATTTTTAAACATGCAAATTGGTGGAGTTATTTTTGTCATAATCGAAGACTGTCCAGCGGCATCACCTCCAACGGCCGCGCTGACTAGTTTTCCGGCGAAGGCGACGAGTAGCGGCGCCGGGGAGACGGTGACCGGCTTACGCGAGGAGCAGAAGGTGGTGTCAAGCTCCGATCGGAGGCCGGTGAACGGTTTCGCAGTGTTCCCACGTTCTCGTTGGACGTACCGCGTGGATATGTGTACGCACCGCCAACGCGTTGCTGGCCAGATGTTGTTGATCGGTCGTACCTCAGCAGCTGGCGGCGTTGTGGGACCACGTAGCAGTACCTAGCGATGTGGCCCTCGATACCACAGTTGTAGCACTGTGATGAGCAGGTTCTTTTGTGTTAAAGTTTCTGGCGGTTCTCTGAGGCGGAGCCTCCCAGAACCCAAATCGAGGACAAAGCCGTTTGTTGGAAAACACAAAAGCTATTAATAAAGGAGGAAACGAAAAAAACCCATAAAATAAACACTCAAAAAGACTATCACAGCACGAAACGCACTTAGAGCTAGGATGGTATTAATAACAGTCAAGTCCGGGCAGGAAGCGGGCGTCTGCGCGTGCTATAGTCTCGACGCGAAGGCAGCGGAGACGAGACGACGAGAGAAGTGGTGTTGGTCTCACCATAGAAGGTCGTTGTATCGGACCGTCGTACAGGCTACCAGTGCTGGGCAGCTCTGGTGTGGAGTGAGAAGACAGGCGGCTCGGCAGCATGGCAAGATGGCGCTGGCGTTCTTGCGGGGCAGCTGTTCGTGGAGCCTGGACCCGTAGCCCGACAGCTCTCGTTCTGCCCACGGGCTCAGACGCTCACCAGCCTCGGGCAGCAGCAGTTGACGAACGGGCAGAGTGGCGATGCCCAGGAAGGTAGGTGGCTTGGCAGCACGGGCAGACGGCGGGCGGCGTTCGGGCCAGGCAGCGGTTGTGGAACTCGGGCCGGTAGCCCGACAGCTCTCGTTCTGCCCACGGGCTCAGACGCTCGCCGGCCTCGGCAGCAGCTGACGATCGGTAAGGGCGCGTTCACACTGAGACATTCGGCGTCTGGAGCGGCGCGGAACCGAGTTCGGCGGCGGCGAGATCCGCCGGAATAGCCCTTTCCGCGCCGATCGGTCTCGGACCGATTTTTGCGGCAGCTGCCGGCGGATTCCCTCGCCGCGGACCAATCGGAGCGCGAGTAGAATTTCTAAGATGGCGGCCGAGTCGCACGCGCGCGTCATGTCGCAGTCGTCAAGTCGGTCGCGACGTCGGAAATGCTGATAGAATTGGTCCGCAACTACCCTGTACTTTTCGACAAGCGCCACGTCAAGCACAAGGACAACGTGCTGAAAGATGAGCTGTGGAATAAGATCGGCAGTGAACTTGGATTGAGTGGTAAGTGCGTGTTCTATGATCTTCCTAATTTGGTGCTCATATTGCAAGCTCCAGCTGAGGCTTGCGATGCTGCAGCCTTGCGATAATACAGCCTTGCGCTAGGCTATCAGAAAAGCAGAATTGGTTCTGTAGTCATGCCCATAAAAGATCGCAACACATGTTCCCAAACACGCTGGCGAGCACGTTTGTTTTTGTTTGACGGCCGGCCAGCCCAGTGTACAAGCAGGTGCTGCATTCTGATGCAGCACCTGCTTCTAGCATGTGCGTGGAAGCATTCTGGGTGTGCGTGGAAAAACCACGCACATCCAGAATGCTATTTCGAACACTGAGCGTGTCCGTTCACTATCCCTGCGTGTCCATCAGTTGCGCTGCATGCTCTATGGTGGCGAGGAGCACAATTTGAGAAAGCAACTTGATGTGTAGCGGCGCACTACGAATATACACGTTTTGCAGGCGAGTCATAGGGAAACATGAACATATTGTGCACTATTGCACGGTGTTCCGTTATCTGCCGAAATGTTTTTTTCATTTATTCTGCATGTAAAATACTTTTGAGTGGAAGTGTAATTAGACATTGAACAAGTAGTATTCCTACAGCTACATTATTTTTTTGGCACTGAATAAATGCAGATATGAAAAGTGCAGCAAATATTATACCAGTACAAGGAAGTATACTATTTCATATAGAAAAGCCTAAATTCATCTCACCTGTAATTATTATAGTATCAGGTCCACTTGCACATTTCACATTATTTTTGTTCTCCTTTTTTGCCACTATCCTCTGGAATCTTTTATTCCCATTCCCCATCCCTTTACAGAGTATACATGCCAGTGGTTATACACGTGCCGGTAAAAATCTGTTTTTTCTAATAAAGAGTCTCTTTCACCTGTGAATAGCTAACTATATTTTAAACCATGGCTCAGCCTCTGCACGCATGCGTGTATAAATAAATCAAATGTTTGCAGGAATAGCTGCTCAAAACAAATTCAAGAACCTGAAGGATACTTTCAACAAGCAGCGCAATAAAATCAAAGACTCGATGAGAAGCGGAGCAGGTGCAGCTGATGTACCAACCGTGAAGTGGACACACTTCGAGTCAATGATGTCTCTGATGGGTCCAGTCATGAAAGAACCAATGTGAGCTCAGCATGACTTTTCTTGGTTATCTTTATTACTTCAATTTCAGTCAATTACATGCAAGAAATGAACAAAATATATACTAACAACCACAAAGAAAAACAAACGAACGCATGCATCCTGTATACAAGGAGTGCTCCCTATATTACATACGCACTGTTGGCAAACTAATTCAAAATAAAAATTTATATTGAACGCACTGCAATGTAGGAAAAAAATGAACAACTAGATACCACAATACAATAGCAGTCCACAAATGGTGCTGCATAGTGTTGACAGAGGTAAACATTGTGACCATGTACACTGAAGAAATGATTATAAATAACCATGCAAACGGTTGATAAATAACATATAAATAACCGTTAATCTGAACGCATCTCAATAGTCATGCAGTGACAATTTCAGATCTCCAAAGTAACACGCACTCGATGTGATACCCAAGCTAAATATTTCATAAGTATTTATACGTTGGCAACATCATCAGCTATTACATAACTAAACATAACACTTAATGAGCAACTGCTCTGATAAACTAGAGATGCACAATAATCACTAAAGCTTAGCAAAGTGCTATGGATCTGATGGATGAGAGGTTAGGCATGAAAGGGTTTGGCTAACCTATGCACTCTTGGCAAACTAATTCAAAATAAAAATTTATATTGAACGAACTGCAATGTAGGAAAAAATGGATTGGTGAAGCATAATTAACATGTGTTTATGTCCTCTTTTCAGCATCTGCACAAACATTGACTTCGCGAGTCCTGAACGGTGAGTTGCAAGGGAGCTCTCACAGAGCTTCCAATAAATTTGGCAGTAAAAAGGTGTGTGTTGACCCTTTAAGGATGGAAATAATATTCAGACAACTTGCAAAAAAGCCACGTTTTCTATGCGTGCAAACAAATCTAATGATCACATAAAGGGACATTATGCAAAAAAGTTTGGTCCGAAGGGCTTACTTGAAAAAAATTTTTGTACTGAAGCAAATGGGGGTTTTACTGCTCACCAATGTCACTTCAATTCACCTGCACTTAAACACTTGAAGCAGATGAGCTCTAACAATCACCACGTTTACTTTTCAGCATGATAACTTGGTCAGCAAGATCTAGCCTGCTATAAAAAAAACAGTCTAACAAGGGAGGCCTTCACTGCGCACAAGCCAGCTGACGATTGTTGCCCGAGGCCAGTTCATAATCACTCTCACTTGAAGAGGCTAAACTCAGACTCATCATATTTTATTTCGATTTCAGCACTACTTGAAGCATGCACTTGCACCACAAAGGATCCCATTTTCAAATATACAGAAAGGAAACAGAGTCTGCACTCTGAACATTACTCTTAAACATCTTGCACTATGTGACGTTAAATAGAAGGAGAAGATGCTCGCGCACCTTCTAGAAGAGGCACAGACCATCATTCACAGGAGCTAAATCATCTTCAGGCCTGCATGGAAAACAAAGAAGCGCTCGACGAGCTAGTCTCGTCATTTGTCCTTTTTTACAAAGTATGCGCTTGATGAGTTCAGCTCGTTTTCCATCCTTAAAGTGTAAATGAAGTCGTACGTAAAAAGAACCAAAAACTGCACTCAAATTGCACTGAACACAGTGCAGTGTATTGTGGCTTTAGTACATATTTTCGTCACTGCATGGCACATATTGGAAAAATTCCTCTGAAATTATGTTTTTCTCCAGTTCCATGAAGTAATTTTGCACTGCTTGAAAGCAATCACCAGTGGTCATTTGATACAAACGCTATTCAACAAAGCAGTGAGGAAGCTCAAAATTGTTTCGCATGATTGTTTTTGTCAATGACACATAACACAGAACACCAAACGTGGATCGACCAAGTACGAGCACAGAGGGCAGCACGGAGGTTGCAGACACACCGCAGCTGGAGGATGCCACTTATGACGCAAGTTCTCAGGATGAGCTTTCAGGAGCAGGGGCATCACCACTCCCGGTAACTCTGCAATTATGGAAACAGACAGGTGAGAGCAATCTTTTCAACATGAACCTGAAAGTCCCCGAAATTAAATGTAAATTTTCATTCTATATGTTCAGCTTCAGTCCAATATATATGTGGTGACAGCAATTTATTCTGCAGGTCAGTAGACAGTGCAGAGACTGACCAAGATGCAGTGTTTCATGCTGAAAGGCAAGTAGTTGCAGTAGGATTACTGTGAAAGTTTTGATGCATCCATGCTATTCACACTTTGCAATACAACCTGTTTTTGACACTGTATACTTCAATTTTCTCCTCTGGATGAACAGGCCACGGAAGATCCCTAGGATGTCCGCCAGTGATTCTAAGTAAGATAAGAGCGCAAATATTGTGACCATCACATGCCTAAAGTATATACCATGTTTCTTTGCAGCTCTGCACCGCCGGTCTCGCATGTGGACATCGCAACAGTGTCTTAGTCAATGCGCGCTGCCAGGACATCGCAATCTACTAGAGAATGTCATGACCTTCCATACTTTTTCTGCATGTCGCTTGCACAACAGTTACGCTTACTGGATACCCATCAGCAAATAGATGCAATTACAGCACTGCAACAAGTGATGCATGAGAAAATTAATGAAGCAAAAGATGCAGTGCCAAATAACTGAAAATTAGCTTCCTGGCTCAACTTTCACACATACAAGAAGTGTCTTAAGACTATCGAACTCTATTTACAGTCGAACCTGGTTATACCGAATTGTTGTCTGTGTCAACCGTTTTTAACATCCCCTTGGGTATCCATTGCAAAAGTATGGCACTGTACCATACGCATATTTTAGGTATTTTCACAACCGCGAAGGGGATGTCGGCATCAAATTGTGCTGCTTCCCTTCAAGGCTGTGGGGAGAACCCGGTTGGCTGAAGGTGGATCGTCGTGGTTCGGGCCGTCAAGTAAGAGTCGCTCTTGCGAATTTCTGTTGAACTATGACGCAAACGCAAAATTTAAAAATAAAAAAAACACAAGGCAGCATCCATGAAACGCACAATAAAGCGACAACTGCATAAACACGCGTGATCTGATTCCCGCTGCTGTAAATTGGTTTGGATAATTGTTGAGCTATTCTCGCTCCAAAACAAATGCGCAGTGGTTGTTATGTGTCCAAATCTAGCTTCGTAAGCGCTCCGCGTTGGACCTTTGTACGCACTGTAGTTCTTGTTGTGCATTAATAAGCCAACGTGCAGCTCCTTTCTGCGCCTGGATCAAGACGCGACTGCTGATACCGGGCTCATTCATGCCGACGTTTTCTCGCGTTTAGAACAACGGAACTAAGGCTGGAGTGCACCGCAGCCCACATCGAGTATTCGCAAAATAGCACTTCTCTCGCGCACGCTAACACACATTTGTTCAGGTGTTGTTTAGTGTCAGCTGATTGCTCTCTGTTATGTTTCTGCGATGATGACCTCTCACACTGGAGCCCGAATGACAACACCAGAATATGCTCGAGGCACTTTGTCACGGAGAAAAAAGCGCCATAAAGAATCATTTTCAAGTTACCTTCCAACTCGCCAAAACCTCGACAAATGTGATAAGCAAGGCACGCTCGAAGTATACTGAGATACCCATTCACTGTCACACATGGTGGCAGCTTAGCGGCTATGGCATTCAGTAGCTGTACCCAGGATCTCTGCCAGAGGGGGGGGGGGGGGGTTGACAGTTTGCCAATACCATCGACATAGCACTAATTTCAATTTCTTCATGGGAAATTGTCAAAAAATGCGCTTTTTGTGAGTGTGTAGACGATTGCGCGTCTTACATCTTAGTTGCAGTACTTAAATGCGCAAGGAAAGAAAAGGGGTTAAACAAAAGAGGGGGGTTAAGTCGGCCTAAGGGGGGGGGGGGTTACAACCCCCGAAACCCCCCCCCCCCCCGTCGGTGTGCCACTGATGGCATTGTGCTGTTAAGCACTAGGGCGCCAGTTCGAGTGTTTGTCATGGTGGCTGCAACAAAAACAACCATGTACTTAGATTTAGGTGCGCGTTAAAGAACCCCAGGTGGTCAAAATTAATTTGGAGTCCCCCATTACAATGTGCCTCATTATCATATCCTCCTAAGACCCCTTGTACAATACATTGCAACTCTTTTTCGCAATTCACTGGGAAGTGATTACGCAAAATATTCACTCTGGGTATAAAGTACGGTGCATATGTAGCTATAAAGAAGCGGTTTACTTATGTTCTTGTCATCCGCTTTAGAGAAATTTGACAATAAGTTGGTCTAGACTTCTGTGTCGTCCCAGACGGCCGAAAGCAACCTCGAGGTGTCTTTCAATGTCACTGAGATTGTGTGAAAATACCAGATGCAGCAGCAACATGGCAATATACTACGCATAGTTACATCTTCATCTCAGCGTTTAAGCAATGAAATGTCCTTTTTACCATAGCAAACAGGAGAAGATGATAAAGGTGGTTAGTTTTTTCTCGCACAATGGAGACATAGCTTTTGGCCCATCTAACCGCGATGTTCAAATTTTAAAAAATTGTTTTTCAGATTTAAAACATAACAGCAGACAATAAACACCACCTTGAGTGTTTAAGTCCCATCATTGTGCTCAGGTCTCAGGAGGACGTAGTGGTTTTGGCACGTAAAACCTTACTGTAATTTATTTTTGCCAACACGTTTTATATATGAAATGCTGCTCCCTACAAGACTGATCTGTCATGTCATCAGAAATGTACATGTTGACGGAACAACACTATTTTAACAGATGCTATCAAGGCATTCAATATGACAGGTTGTGCAAGCCATGCAGGAGTAATAAGGAGCTCGTCTGAAAATTTGGAGGGCGCTCATACAAGGGTCCTATTTGTGCGCCGTTATGGTGAGTTTTCTTTATTAACCTTTACAACATCACACTTGTGTAATGTAGTGATGAAGCATGCTATACTCAGGAAGGACTAACTGGCATGCAGTGAAGCAAACAACAAGCTGCCATTCAGTGCTGGAAAGAGAATCGGTGCTTCATGAATGTCAATAGGCTTCCTGGTTCAGCACTCGTGCTCGGCAAGAAATGAATGGCACGCGATGTTTTCATGGAGTGAGCATGCAGAAGAGTGTCCCAGACATGCGGAGTTTTCAAATATGTTTTAGATAGAAGCATGTTAGACTTTGAATTATCAATATATTGAGATATTTCCCGATACCCTTAAATTTGGATATATCCGGGTTCGACTGTACTTTAGCGAAAACAGATAATCAAAAGGGCAGGTGATGTGTTTTGTTTGCAGGTGTCATACCCCTCAGCTGGCGCGATTTTTCTCATGTAGGAACAATTTTAAGTTAGCGCCAAAGACGGAGCATCTATTTTTCTAAGAGCATGGCTGAACGCCTTTCGAAGAGACAGGCTTTGTATGTACATTCAGCACGTTTGAGCTGCCATGAACCAGTACGAGATGTAAATACACCCTGACTGTGACAATAAACCTTTACTCACCACTGCACAGTGTTCTGTCCTTGATCATGTACTCTTGCCAAGGGATCTTGCCATCAGTGACGAAGTACTTGGCAAGGAGGTCTCGCACTCTGTAGGCAGCTCTAGGAAAAAAATTCACACAACTGTAAATATGCAGGAGTAAAATCAAGAAAGTGCCCTGCGCACAGGAATGAGTTAGCATGCTTTCTGTCAAGTTTTTTTTTTACCTTGCTTCTTTGACCTAATAGTGAGAGAAGAATCACTCGTTCGTTCGTTCGCAGAACAAACGAAAATCCCCTATTTGGTTTTCAATATTCAATAGTTTGCCTTTGTGAAAATAATGCTATTGATATCAAGCCTTGCAGAAAAGTACTAAGTGTGCACTTGGAATACGTACATTGTACAACCACTAGTCTGTACACCTCTACGGGAAGCGCGTCTTCTTAGTAGCCATTGCAAGGAACTTGCAGCCAGGACAATAGAGACAGCGAAAATTGCTATTGAGTTGCAACACGTTTGCAGTGATTACAAGACACACTGTGTTGTGGTGTGATGTGGCATTGTTGATTGGAATGAGACTGCCACTTCGTATGTCTGCTGATGCACTCATAAAAAACTTAGAATTCACAGTTCTTATAGGCAGATTCTATTTAATACAATTATCGTATCAACATTTCAACAGACCCCCACTTACACAAGTGCCACAAGAGCCATTGTTATTGGCCTTTGTATTGCTAATCCTTAACAAGGGATGAATGTAACTTACATAACTTTTGACAAATGCTAACAGGTGTTATATACGTTTAAGGACACTTTAATGCAATAAACGCACCACATTAAAACTTCATTACCTGGTTGAGTGACAGCCTGTGCTACGCAGTGGTGGCAGTGCAGTGTTGCTGCTATCCTCGGCCCTCCAGCTGCCTTCAGTGATGTTTCCTTGCCAGTCTAGGTGGTCAGCTGTTCCAGGAGGGCAGTATGCAGACCGGGAAGTGGGGGACTCCTTGAGCAGGAAGTTGTGCAGAACGACACAAGACAGAGATAATTCTTCTCACGTTGTCATCCTTAGCTTTGAATGGGCGGCGCAGGATGCACCACTTTTGTGCCATTATGCCGAAGGCATTCTCTATGACCCGACGGGCTCTGCTCAGACGGTAGTTAAAGATCCTTTTGCTGTGGGGCTCAGCGAAGTGGCTCGTCAATGCAGAATCGCCTTGGTCACCATGTAACTGCTCCTCCTCCGTGCTAGCAGCCAAAAATGGGTGAAGACCTGCACGACAAGTTATGCACATTTTTAGCCGCAAAGACTTTTCCTGTAACAGCTGTGACAAGATAATGTGCAAGAGCAGTATGTACATCGTGCCTTGCTTCTGTAACATTGTCTTGCTAGTGTATCAAGAAAATGCTTTCTCAGGAAAGAAAGCGAAGAAGCACACTTCCAAACAAAAGTTTACATATATGTCAACAAAGCGATTCAGGTGCCTATAACGAAAAAAATTACGATGATGCTAGCAACCGCCAAGTACGTTGTAAATTTCTAGACCGATATGTGCCCGGCTAGTGTAATCTATGTCCACGGGGTAATGCCGTTCTAGCAGGACAAATATGTTGACGAAATTGCATCTTCAAGAACTATGTGATCATCTGATTCAGATAAATCAATGCCCCATTTGACGAATTACCTTCAATAAGCACTAACCCAATAACAATGTGTTCTGAGCAGTTCATTTTTCTGTGAATTCGGTCATTAAACAGCTTTAAATAAGTAACATTAAAACAATGCAGCCCAGTAGGCAAAGAAATGTAAAGGTTACACTTGCTTTTCCGGAGATATGGCCGCATCATGTAGGTCTTTAAGGGAAACGCTTCATCTCCCACCAAGTAGAAGGGAATATTGCCAACGTTGCCAAGCGGTGCATCGGGGGGAAATCCTTGCTTGTTTGAAAGAATGGCCTCTTGTAGCCTACTTCGGCTGAACACTCCACCATCTGAGTCACTCCCGTGGTGTCCTATTTCTACGTACAGAAATCTGAAGATGACAAGAATATTTCTCTGTAAACACTCCACCTACCTGTTAGGTTGACTACAAAGTAGTGGCTTACAAAAAAAAATCTATATTAACAAGCATCAAGGATGCAACTTCACAGCTTACATTACAGTAAGCTGTCCTTTTATATCAAAACGCTTTACACATTTGCAGTAATTCGACATACGAAGACCGCCCCCCTTACTACCTTTTACTGAAATTAAAATTTCTGGGGTTTTATGTGCCAAAACCACAATATGATTAAAAGCCATAATGGAGGACTCCGGATTAATGTTGACCTAGCTGGGGCTTTTTAACATACATCTAAATATAAGTAAACGCCTTTTACTGAAGAACAGTTATCAGTACACTGTTGATTAGTACCTCAGACTGAACATAATTGTACTGCATGCTGCTGACCATGATTAATGTTAGCACCAGTAATGCATCGATTATGAGCATGTACCTGTAGCAGGCGTCGCTGATAGCAAGCAGTGATTTATACCCCTGTCACACGGCACATCTAATGTCATTTCCAACGAATGACATTCGCTCGTAATGTCATTTGTTTGCTGTCACACGGGAAAATGTAATGGCATTCGTTGAAAATGACATTTGCAAACGAATGAGTTCGCCGAACTCATTCGCATTCGTTTTGGAACCAAATGTGTAGTCTCAACACCAGGAGCCCACCAATCAGCTTCGCAAACAGTGCATGTTTTTTATTGTTTAACAAAAATAACTCTTGTTTTGTGAATTTTTATTGCATAATGTTCTACTTTCATGGCGTTTAAGTACACCACAGTGCATAATTGCCGAAAGCTACTCTCAATCCAGTGACTAGGCGGCCGTCTTTGGCTTTGGCTGTGGCACGGTGGCAGTCGTGTTTATTCGCGCCAGCCGTAGCCAGCAGCGCGCACTTCGCAGGAGCCGCTTGGTTAAACACATGTGTATTTTGCGATGACACCAAACCAAGAAGACTGTGATGTGGACATTAGGAGCCGCGCGCAGTGGTCCGAAGGGGAAACCCACACACTCAGCTATGTGAATGAGTTTGCGCACAGCCGCTCTTCGTACTCCCTAGAAATCGCTTCTTGCGCTTCCAACTTGAGGTTCAGCTTCCTTTCGTCGTTGCGATGTCTGGCCCGCATACAAATCAGAGCAGCGATTACACGCAACTGCCGTTCTCGTGCTTCTTCAGCAGACATAGCGGTAGTTCTAGCCACCGTAGCGGTAGCGCCCATAGTGTTTTCCGCCATGTTGTTTGCCTGATCTTTGGCTTGGCTTGACTAGACTCAGTTGCCAGTGTCGACAAGTTAGTGATCCAAAAACACGGTGTGAAAGGGAGGGTCACTCATTGCAACGGATTTTAGCATACTACAAAATAATCATCGCACTAAATTAGGACAACGACGCTATTATTGCGTCTCTTTTTTTTTTTACTATCGTCATTGTCATCATTTTCAAATGGCATTAGTTCTCGCCGTGTGACAGCGCGCGGTGAAAATGACATTAGATCTGCCGTGTGACAGGGGTATTACTGAAACATTTTTTGTAGTTGTAGTCCTCACTTCCTGATTTTGAGGGGCATTTTCGATGGCAACATGTTTTCCATCGATTGCGCCCACACATTGGGGCATGTTCCACCGTTTCTCGAAGTCGCTTGCAATCTGAAAGATGAGCATACATGAGATGAGAATTAATGCATATCGCTGTCTTGTGAGCAATAGGCACATTGATAAAAATGACCATTGCAGAGATGACATATAAGTTATACACGTGCAATCACAATAAAAATAGATGTATCAAAAACGTGTGTATTACATGGTGTTTACCTGTAGCCACTCATCTGCACTTGATGGACAGGCAACATATAAAGGTCCAAGGACGTCCCACAGCACCTGGCACACCGACGACACAATGCCACATGCTGTCGAGCGTCCATTTAGGAAACTGAAACAAGATGAGCGGAGAGTTTCCCCTGCAGCCAAGAACCTGTACAAAATAAATACATAAACAAATTCAGAGAGTGTGCACATTTCCGTAGGGGTGCAAGATTAACTAAATGGGAAAATATGCACACTTAAAGGAAGTCGATAACAACTTTACAAGGATGTTGCATTGCAATTGTCTGGCATATTATGTGGCTCGACATAGGTAGCATGTTGCTCAAAACCAATGAAAGCAAAGGAGCATATATGAGTATGTAATGTATGACAAATAGGCCCAGTTTCTCAACGCTACAAACAATAGGAACATAGCGACATAACATTCGTCCTCTGATGCTATAAAGCAACAATAGAGGTTCCTATGCTAAAGAAACACTGCTTTGGAGAAGCGTACTTTTAACATTACCTGCTCAACTTAAACGACAGGTATGACATTACCTGTCACCCTTAAAAGCCATTCACTGCGCTAAACAAATTTTCGTTAATTAACGCATTTTCAAGAAGACACGGCGGTAGGGTCACTGATACCACGGGAAAAATCTGAAATGAACGCTTTTTATGTTTCATTTCACAGAGAACACGAGACGTCCTCGACAGTGACATGCACGTATGTTTTGGACATCTTACCCGACAGTTTGCGCAAGCCGGTGCTCGGGGCTGATTGCTTTCCGGAAATTAGTGTCTTTCTTCCGAATGTGGGGTCCGACAAGCTGCACGAGCGTGTCGAAAGTACGTGGAGGCATCCTTAGGTACCTACGAATACAAAATACATTACGTACGAGACGTTCAGACCCCGGCGACGAGACGTTCAGACCCCGTCCAGCACGGTTCTCGGGCTCGGCACGCTCAGGAGCAGCAACGGCAGCAGCCAGGGAACGCCTCGTCCAGCAGCACGGCCTCGGTGTCCGGCTCGTGCGCGCCTATCGCAACTGACGTGCTACAGTCGCACGTCCAGCACGGCCTCGGTGCCCAGCTCGTACACCGCTCGCAATCCACGTGCGGCGGTCGCACGTGAGGACCGCGTCTAGCACAGCTCAGGGACCGACGGCCCTCGGGACAGCCAGCGTCTCGAGCACTGGCAGCAGGAGCCCTGGTTCCTCGGACGCCCTCGTCCACGCTCGGCTCCGCGATCATCCGTACCTTGCCGCGGACGTCTCGCTAGGCAGGACCTCTCGCCTCGTTCACCCCAGGAGCTCGGAACTGCTGCTCGCCTGGTTCGAACGCTGCGAGATCGCGCCTGGTGCCGCCGTGATGATGATGATGTCCTCAGCACATGGCTCGTACCCACTTCGGGGTTTGGCCAAGAATTGAGCACCTGCACTTCTAGATATGGATTCGTCGTGCTCGTGCACCCGTTCACTTCTTCCCGGAGCTTGGGTGGCCGCTCCGATCCTCCAGCGGCACCTCGCGGCACTTACATATGACATATTCACATAGGTTTTGCCCCGCAGGGGCGTCTGCGCAAGCAGGCGTTTGGTGAGTTGCGCCACCACGTACCCGAGCACACGAGGATTGGACCCTCCCGCGTGTAACGTGCGCGGCTTAGCCGTGTCCGAGGAAAAGAGGATCCTGGGGGTTGAGCCAATGCCGGGTGTTTGGACCTTTATGGCCCCCCGGCGGAGGCAACACACCTCTTTGGCCTCGGCTTCACGTAGACGGCACCCCCGGACTGACCCACCCGGGGGAAATCGGTAGTTGCCTTTTCCTGTCTCTCTCTCTCCAATCTTCGTCTTTCTCTCTCGCCTTTTCATCTTTCCTGTCGTCTACTCTCTTCTATATTACTTCCTTTTTCGCTGGCGGCAAGGGTTAACCGTGTGTGGCTATTCTACCTTGGGTACACCATATTTGGTTATAGTAGCGGCGTACGACTGGCGTCGTGCAGACTTGTGTACAAGCTCTGCCGCGTCCCCTTGTTGGGCTGCGTGGTGGGCGGTCGGCGCTGTTGCCGAACATACACACCTTCTTATGGCAGCGCAAACCTCTGTTGTGTATGATCGGCCTCTGAAAAGACGCCGCACCGAAGCAACATTCCAGTTCTTTCGGAGCAACACCCCAGCATTCCCCAAGTACCATGTAGTCCATAGTGAAAACAACACACCCGTGAGAAAGCTCTCTCCCTTCCTGGTGGCCAAGTGCCCAAAAGACAAAATTGGACCGACATATAAAGCCTCAAAAATGTCTAGCGGGGACCTCCTCCTAGAACTAAATGATAAAGATCAAGTACAAAAGCTCTCAGAACTTACCAGTATTGGTGATGCCACAGTTACAATTTCAGCCCACAGAACTCCAACCACAAGTAGGGGTGTGATATCCGACGAGGACTTCCTTGGCTTGAGCGATGAAGAACTGCTGGAGGGTTTCCAGGAACAAAACGTGACCAAAGTACAAAGAATTGTCATCCGTAGAAACGATCAAGAAATCCCGACAAAACATGTTATACTCACCTTTGGAACAAGCGAAATGCCTACCTCTCTCAATGCAGGATATGTAAAAGTAAATGTCAGGACATATATCCCGAACCCCAGACGATGATTTCAAGTGTCAAAGGTTTGGACATGCTTCACACGCATGCCGAGGACAAACAACCTGTGCTAAATGAAGCTCAAATGATCACCAATCTGACAATTCCACTTCTTCTCTACACTGTGTAAACTGCAAAGGGGACCATGCAGCTTACTCGCGGTCCTGCCCTTGCTGGAAAAAGAAAAAGAAGTAATTGCACTAACTGTGAAAGAAAAAAATCTCGTTCTATGAAGCAAGAAAGCGACTGTCTTACCTTTCGAGAAGTTATGCCGATGTGACGCAGGTGGGGGCAGCGTCACAGAGGCCTCGGGAGTCCTCCGAGCCCACGCACAGTGGTCTCGCAGTGACCCCTCTCGCCCCCGTGGTGGCAGCAGCCAGTGCTGCCGCTCCATCCTCTTCGAAGGGCCCACAGACACCAGTCTCGCACGGCCCTAAACTCAATCGAACCCCAAGGCCCGAGACACGTGTCCCGGCGCCCCACTCTCGGTCCTCCAGTGCCTCAGAGAGAGCGATGGAGGTCGACACAAAAACTCCGGTGTCGTCGATGCCGAAGGACAAGCACTCTCTCGAGCGCGCAAAACGGGACAAAGTCCCAATAACCACCCTAATTAAGAAAGTGATAACCTAAAGGTTATTTCTCCTTTATATTAGCTTCTTTAGCTCTATGCCACCAAACATCTTTCTTATTTCTTATTCATTCGTATTCCCATTTTTTACCTTTCAGCTTCAAAATGGCTTTTATTATCCACTGGAATTGTAGAGGACTCTTACGCAACTTAGGTGACATCAAAGACATGCTAAGTAACTTCTCTCCTGTGGCGCTATGCTTGCAGGAAACAAACCTAGGCGAAAAACATAAAAATTTTTTAAAAGGCTTCACAGTACGACGCGACCGTACCCAGGCAAGCCGGCTTTCGGGTGGTGCAGCCATTGTTCTGCAGGGAGGTATTGCAGCCAGAGAAGTTGCCATTAACAGTCACATACAAGCCGTTGCTGTCACCATTTTAGCGCACAAAACCATCACCATTTGTTCGCTATACATTCCACCTCAATCACATTTTACAGTAAGAGACCTAGAGTTAACTTTAAATCAGCTACCTCAACCTTTTTTAATAGTGGGTGATTTTAACGCACATAACACCTTATGAGGTAGTAGAACAAACGACACCAGGGGACAAACACTTGAAGATTTTATCCTAGCGAATGACGTATGCCTTTTAAACACTGGTGCTACAACCTACTGCTCTCCAAGCACAGGAGCTATGAGCTGTCTGGATCTAGCACTGTGCTCTCCGTCTCTCTATAGTGATTTCCAATGGAGTAATAGATAATCATCATGGTAGTGACCATATGCCTGCAATCATAAAACCAACCTCCAAGCTACCTACCCTACCTTCTAGACCACCCCGTTGGAAACTTCACCTTGCAAATTGGCCTCTCTTCACCGAAAAAGCTAGTCTAGATAAACTGACCTTAGATGACCTAAGCATAGACGAAGCGAATGAGAGGATTACTACTTGCATAGTTGCTGCGGCGGAAGCGGCTATTCCCCAATCTTCTGGATTCTTAAGGAAAAAACTAAAACCCTGGTGGACGAACGAATGCACAGAAGCCAAAAAATTTCAAAACAAAGCGTGGGGTATCTTCCGAAGGTACCCAACCCAAGATAATCTGTTATCATTCAAAAAAGCGAAAGCAAAGGCGAGGTATATCCGTAGGCAAGCAGAACGAAATTCATGGAAAAATTATATCTCATCGATTAACAGTTCAATAACATCCAAGAGAATGTGGGACCAGGTTCACAAGTTTAGGGGCGACTATGCTCCCTACACGATCCCCGTACTCTCAACTCCAGGCACGCAAACAAGTCTTCAGGAACAAGCAGACATATTAGGCCAGCACTTCTACACCATATCTAGCTCGGCAAACTATTCCATAACATTTCTCAAACACAAACAGTCCGCAGAAAAACAAAAGCTTCCGACAACGGGAAGTTCAGATAGACCATTCAATGCCCCTTTAACACTCCATGAAATAAACAGAGTAATCTCTTCGGGTAAGAAAACAGCACCGGGTCCTGACAAAATACATTACGCTATGCTGGCCCATTTGTCCCAGAAAGCGGTGGAGGCCTTGTTGCGTTTTTTTAACACGATCTGGGAAACGGGTAAAATGCCTGCAGAGTGGAAAAAGGCTGTTATTTTTCCCTTCCTGAAGGCGGGAAAGTCACCAAACACACCTCACAGCTGCAGACCTATAGCACTAACAAGTTGCCTCGCTAAATCGTACGAAAGCATAATAAATATAAGACTAACATACGTTCTCGAAACAGATAACTTGCTAGATACTCACCAGTGTGGTTACAAGAAAGGGTGCTCAACAACTGACCATCTTGTTCGCCTTGAACATACCATACGTGAGGCATTCCTTTACAAACAGCACTGTCTAGCGGTGTTTTTTCGACTTAGAAAAGGCATACGACACCACATGGAGGTATTGCATTTTACAAGATCTAGCAACACTAGGAATACGCGGCAGAATGCTCAACTGTCTGGCTGATTTTCTGACAAACCGAACATTTCAAGTCCGTCTGGGGGCAACACTGTCCCGCGTCTTCGTCCAAGAAAATGGCGTCCCACAGGGTTGCGTATTAAGCACCACTCTTTTCGTGGTGAAGATGAATTCCAGAAATGCAGTTATTAAGTCCAACATTATGTACTCTTTATACGTAGATGACCTTCAAATTGCATGCCGTGCCTCGGGTATGTCTACATGCGAAAGACAAACCCAGATAACAATAAACAAGTTGACGCAATGGGCCGATAAAAATGGATTTCGTTTTTCTACACAAAAAACTGTGGCAGTCGTGCTTTCACAAAAAAGGGGGTTACACCCGGACCCAGTTCTCAAGTTAAATCAAAGCCCATTACCGGTCGAACACGAAGAAAAGTTCTTAGGAATAATTTTCTACAGTAAACTAAACTTCATTGCCCACATTAACAGCATCAGAACTAAGGCAAACAAAGCGCTTAACATCCTGAAGGTCCTATCACGTAAACATCGGGGCGCCGACCGAACGTGCCTGTTACGTATTTACCGCTCTGTCGTGCGCAGCATTCTTGACTACGGTTGCATAGTTTACGGGTCAGCAAGGCAGTCGTAAATCAAACGTCTTGATCCCACGCACAACCACGGACTGCGCTTAGCAACTGGCGCGTACAGGACCTCCCCAATAGAAAGCCTGTATGCCGAGAGTAACGAACCCTGTTTGGAGCACCGAAGAGCTTTGCTCACAATTTCATACGTGCTTAGAATCACAGCTCTACCTAATCATATATGCCACACTCTTGTTACCTACACCACAAACAGAATACACTATGCCAACAAACCACACAGCGTGAGACCACTTATCCTTCGATTTGAAGATATGTGCCAAAGCTACAATGTTCCGAGCGAAGCTCTCAAGGTCGCCGAAACACGGAATAGACTGCCCCCGTGGTATGATTTCGCACATTTTTGTGATTTTACTCTGACATGCCACAAGAAAAAAGAAACACCGCTTGAACACATAAGGCAAGATTTTTCACAATTACAAGAAAAATACAATGACTACACCGAGTTCTACACTGACGGTTCCAAGACAAAGCAACATGTTGGAAGCGCAGTCGTATCGGAACACTGGGAACACTGTCTCAGGTTACCACAGTTTGCTTCGGTTTTCACAGCCGAAGTATATGCCCTGCTCATGGCATTAGAAAAAATAGTTACAGGAGAGTATAAAAAAGCAGTTGTCTACACAGATTCCCTCTGTTTACTTAATTCCCTCCATAGAAAATCACAGTGCGAACCCTTTCTCGGCTGCATCTTGAAAACGCTCGGCAAAAGTGAAAAGCATGGTCAAGTAATTCGTCTCTGCTGGATTCCAAGCCACATGGGAATCCCGGGAAATGAAAAGGCGGACAAATGCGCAGCAATGGCTGCCCGTGAAAAAATTACAGAGATAAATCTTCCATTCAAGGACTGTGTCCGGGTGGTCCGTGCTGCGATCACCTCAAAGTGGCAACAGGATTGGGGCTGTCAAGAAAATAACAAGCTACAAATAGTAAAGCCCATACTGCAGGAGTGGAAGACATCATACCACCAGGAACGGTTCATGGAAGTCATTCTACGTCGCGTTCGCATCGGACACACACATATCACACATAAATTTTTATTGAAAAATGAAGAACAAGCGGTCTGTGATCAATGCCAAGAATTGCTAACTGTGAATCACATTTTAATGACATGTCCGGCGTTGGAGGAAAAAATACAGAAATATTTTTATGAACTTTACAAAACACTGACACCACTTCATCCCTCCCTGATCCTAGCTGAAAATGCACTTGTATCTCTAGACAATGTTTTTAAGTTTTTAGATGAAACATGTTTCTTAAACAAATTTTAACTAATGATCATTGTTGCTTGAAGCACTTTCATCAAATTATATATTTTCATCCTGTGCGTGGCGCAACATAGCCTTAGCTGCTTTTGCGCCATAAAAGCTTACCTAACTAACTAACATGGGTTTTGTCAGTGGATTCTTCGCGCTGTAACAGAGGCATAACCTTGAATCAAGGCCGCTGGTTTATTAATGGGCTGTTGCCAGTAAAGGTAAGCTCTTAACTATACGACTGATTTCTTTTACAGGACCATATACTACCTTGATGAGACCTGGGTAAACGCTGGCCACACTAAGGAGACCGTATGGACAGACACCAAAGTGATGTCCCGGCAAGACGCATTTCGTCAAGGCCTCTCAACAGGTCTCCGTGCACCGAGCGGTAAAGGAGGACGCCTAATTGTTTTGCATGCTGGCAGTGCGGAAGGCTTTGTTGATGGAGCCGCCCTAGTGTTTCGTGCCAAGAAGGGCGCTGGTGATTACCACACAGAAATGGATGCTCCGCGTTTTCAAAAATGGTTTGTTGAACAGTTGCTGCCGAACATCAAGCCACACAGTGTGATTGTGATGGATAATGCGTCGTATCACAGTGCTCAAGTTGAAAAGGTGCCAAGTTCATCATGAAGAAAAGCCGACATCCAGTGCTGGTTGATGTCGAAAAGTATCCCTTTTTCAGATGACCAACTGAAGAGCGAACTGCTGCAGCTCGTTAAGCAGCATAAGCACATGTTCCTTGCTTACCAGATTGACACACTTGCCAGCGCTGCCGGCCATGAGGTTGTGCGCTTGCCTCCTTATTACTGCGAGCTCAATCCAATAGAGCTCGTGTGGAGCCAGGTCAAAGGCTATGTTGCTTCGAAGAACACCGACTTCAAGGTCGATTCAGTCGAGAAGCTGCTGCTGGAAGGAATCGCAGGTGTGACCCCGCAGAACTGGTTCCGAGACTGCACTCATGTGATAAGGCTTGAGGATGAGGCATGGGAGCGGGATGGCATTATAGACAGCCAAAGAGAAAGCCTCATAATTTCTTTGGGCACAGATTCGAGTACTTCTGATGAGTCGAGCAGCTCTGACATGAGCGGAATTGATGAACTGCCATGAGCATCTCCATGTGTGCTTTTTCTAAGCTTCAACCAAAGGATTACACGCGTGCTTAACCAGAAACTGTGATATTGCCTTTGAGGTCCATCAGTCACTGCTATTTATTTACACTTTTATTGCTTATTGACTTCATTTTAATTTAATCTGCTAATCTCTCTATGTTTCGTTGCACTTCGTTTATGTTCTGGTTACGTTACCGTGATGTGATAGTAATTGTTGGGATATTGTGTGCCAAAACGACGATGTGATTATGCGACAGGCCGTGCTAGAGGGTTGCACAAGTTTTGACCACCCGGTGTTGTTTAACATGCACCGAAACATATGTACACGGGTGTCGGGTATTTCTGATCCATCGAAATGCGACAGGCTCAAACCTGTGCTTTTTTGTGTCAGCGGCTGTGCACTGTACTGTCACGGCGGCTGTGATGTGATGATGTATCACGGCCGTCAACATTTACATTATACGCTGCGTCAGCGAGAACCACATTTCTTAGTTGAGAATTGAAGTGTTCAAAATTGTGTTCATTTTTCTGTGTGATCTCATGCCAATAGTGTTTGATGCCTTGTTTCATTGCTGTCTCAATGGGACCTGAAAGTGTGATACCGCTTCTTGTCATTGTTTTGTTTTTCATTTACTCCATTCCTAATGTATTCTAACGTCTCATTGTTCGTTATCAATGTGTTCCTGCTCTTACCTATTTTGATTTGTTGAGAGAGAGAGAGAGAAATTTATTTACAGAAATGCAGAGAGGTCGGCCTGAGCTGTAACTTGCTCTGGCCTGCTACTCTACACTGGGGAGAAGGGACGGGGAGGAAAAGGGCTGATGGATGATAATGATAAGAGGAGGAGGTGTGTATGTACAATTTTACAACGCTGTGGCATCTCTAAAGCCGTGCGTAGCCCAGTGGCTTGTAGAAAGACTAAAGCGGCACTGATTATCAGGGCTGCGCTGTTTGCATTGGGCCAAGGACCTAACAGAAACTCGTCTGATAGGGGCCTCTTATGGACTTCTGCAATTGAAGAGACCAGTTTCTGTCGTTCTTGCGCGTACGCGGGACAAACGCAAAATATATGGTCAAGTGTTTCTGGTACCTGGCAGTATTCACAATTGGGGCTAATGCCACTGCAACCAATCATATGTCTGTAACGATTCGTGAATGCGACACCAAGGCGTATGCGGTGCACGATGCTTGATTGGCTTCTTTTGAGCTTGTGATGAATGCGGTATGTCATTTCTGGACCCCAATTATGCACTCGCTTGTGTTGATGATCTGGTTGGGTCCAGTGCTGCAACGTACAATTGCGTATTACGCAACGAAGTAGGGCATTTGTGTCTGTCCGTGAGAATGGAATGCGTACTTCAGTCGCATTATTTGAAGCAGCTTTCGCTTCAGCGTCTGCCTGCTCGTTCCCTATCACACCACAGTGCGAAGGTATCCATTGAAAGGTGATAATATGGCGATTTCTATTTGCAAGGTCGAGAAGCTCTGCGATTTCTATAGCAATTGAATAATACGGGCCCCGCCTGAGAACACAGTCAATGGTTTGAAGAGCTGGTTTGCAATCACAGAATATCGCCCATGCGCGAGGAGGCTCCTTGGAGAGAAATCGAAGTGCCTCCCGGATAGCAGCAAGTTCTGCGGCAGTTGATGGTGTCCTATGGTCTAGTTTAAACTGCCGTGCGACGATCATATGTGGAATGATGAAGGCTGCAGTGGAGGCATATGGTGTGACAGAGGCATCCGTAAACACGTGTATGGTATCACCGCACTTTGCATAAATGTGACACAGAGTAAGCTGCTTAAGGCCAATGGATGCAATGGACGTCTTTTTTGTAATGCCGGGAATCTGCAGAGCAACAAACGGTTTAGGCAGAACCCATGGGGGTGTTATCGGAATACAGTCGGGAGAAAATCTTGACGGTACAATATTCTGATGACGCAATAGAATCCTTGAAAAGCTGCAACCTGGCTGTATGGCAGGGAGCGATGACAAAGGATGGTGTTTGTGTCGGGTCAACACGCGGAGGTGCAGTCGAAGAGGCTCGCAGATCAAGTATACAGCAATCGGGCAAGCACGAGCTTCCGCTATAGTTCCATTGGTTGAAGTGCATTGTGGGAGGCCCAAACATGTGCCCAATGCTTGAGCTTGAATGCTCTCCAGTGTACGCACACAACTAAGTCCCATGCTTGAGAGCGCTGGCGTGCTGTACCGTATATATCCTATGAATAGCGCTTGGTACAGTTGAAGTAGCGATGACTCCGAAGGGCCCCATCTTGTTCCTGCAACGACGCGAAGGACGTGAACGAAACTCCTCAGCTTTGACTTCATTGCAGCGACGTGTCTTGACCAAGATAATCCCCGGTCTATGACTACGCCAAGGAATTTGTGGTGTGTTACTGCAGGTATCGCTGTTCCATTAACAATTATGGGATACCTGGTCATTCGTTTTCGCGTGAATGCAATCACGGAACATTTTGCTGTTGAGAGCTGAAGGCCTTGACGCCGCAAATATTTAGCTGTGATTGTCACTGCACGTTGGAGTCTAGCACGCATTTGGGGACGGGTAGCTCCCGATGCCCATATGCATGTCGTCCGCATATGCGCATATGCATAGGCCCAACCCATGTCACCCTGCACTGCCTCTTTTGTCGTATTACCGTGTGCTCCCAAAGCCAACCGGCCTACTGATCTTTGGTTAACTTCCAAACCCGCCAATATATCCGATTTTAAGCATATAATGGCATTTGCAAATGCTAGCGCTGGCACCATTACTCCTTTCCAGATTCCACGCACCACCTCATACTTATTGTGGCCCCATAGTGCTCTGTGTTTCATTATTGCTGCCCATTCCGCTTCCCCTTTATTTTCAGATTATCTTGGTGGTTGCTTGAGTAATTCTTCCCTTCGTTTATGTGTACGCCGAGGATACTTATATTGCTTCACTATGGGTATTACTTGCTGTTGAATTGACACCACGAAGTTACTCGTGTGTTCATTAAAGATCATAATCCCTGATTTCTCTGTGCTAAACTTAAGCCCTAGATTTGTCGCTGCGTTCCCACAGATATTCGCAAGTATCTGTAAATCTTTTTTATTGTCCGCTAGTAACACAATGTCGTCTGTGTACATCAGTCCAGGGACCTTCTGTTGCACCATTTGTCCATTACGCATGTAGGATAAATCGAAACCTAATTCGCTGTTTTCCAGTCGTCTTTCTATACCCTTGACGTAAAGCGTGAACAATAATGGTGACAGAGGGCATCCTTGCTTCAATCCTTGGTGAATTCCCACCATTTCATTTCCTTTTCGGCCTTCCCATACCACTTGTACTTGGTTGTCTCGATATATCTCCTTTAGCAGCTCCACGAAATCGTCATCTATGCCTTCGTATTGAAGAATATCCCACAACAATTCCCTGTCTACGTTGTCATAAGATCCTTTAATATCTAGAAATGCTATCCATAAAGGTCTTTTCCGAGCTACTGAAATCTCTATGCACTGAGTTAGTACAAACATATTGTCTTCTAAGCGTGTGCCTGGCCTGAACCCATTCTGTAGTTCCCCCAATACATCGTTTTCCTCCACCCACTTCGACAGTTCTAATTTTATGGCTTGCATTGCCATTCTATATATCACCGACGTTACTGTAACTGGCCTGTACGAGCTCGTGATATCCCTATCTCCTTTGCCTTTGTAGATGAGATTCATCTTGCTTTCACGCCATCCATCGGGAATATTCTTTGTTCTAATCACTTGCTCTATGGCATTAGTCAGCAGTGCCTTGCTTCTTGGACCGAGGTTTTTGATTAGCTGTATTGGGATTTCATCGGGTCCAGCTGCCGTGTCGTTAGGGACATTTTCTGCTGCCTTTTTCCAATAAAAGCTTTCTATGCTAAATTTTGATCTCTCAGGCCTCTCTGCTGTTGCTGGATCTGTTGTCTGAACTACGCTTTTTGTCGTGCCGAAGTTATGCCTGATAACGTCTGTGATGTACCGCAGCGCATCATCGCCTTCATAGATGTTACCGTCTTCATCCCTTAAAGCCGTTTGCGAGTTTATAGTTGGAGCTCCGAGTGCTTTTATATGGTTCCAGAATCTTTTTGGGGCGCCTTTGTCTCTTTTGTGAATGTTATGCACCCAACGTTCACTTGCGCATTTAATTTTCTCTTGCACGAGCTCACTCGCAACCCTTTTCTTTTCTCGGTATGTATTCCATCTAAAGAGCACCTCTTCTTGTAATCCCAACTTTTTGGCTTCTCGATGAACCCTAGATGCCTCTTTACGCTCTTCTATAGCTTGTTTAATTTCCTTGTTCCACCACTTACGTGGTTTCCTCTTTCCAATCCAACAATTGTTTTGCCGTGTCCGCCTTATTTCATGCTGCATAACCTCCACCAGTTCCTTATATTCCCAGACTGCTGTAGGAAAAGCCTCAATTTTCTTCTCTATGTTGTTTGCGATCTCTGTTATTTGCTCGTCATTCATTTTTAAGAACTCTGAGGCTATTGGTTCACGTTCTGCGCTGGTATCTCGCCCAAACTTTAACGCTAAACGTCTATGATCGCTTCCCAAGCTATTTTTTCCATTTTCGTCTATTATCATTTGGTCTAGTTGTTCGTACACCATTTCTGAGACTAAGGCGTAGTCGATACATGACTGCCTGTTTCTGCATTGCCATGTTACCTGTCCATGACACTTATTCTCCCTGTTAACTACTATAAGGTTCTGTTCATCACACAGATCCAGCACTAGAGAGCCGTTGTAATCAGTATATCCGTCTAAATCGTCCATGCGCGCGTTCATATCTCCCACTAATATTGTCACCCAGCTAGTACAGCTAGAATGGTTGACCAGCAACAGATAGGCAAAAAACACGTCAGCCTTTAATAATAGCTGGACCTCGGAGAGCGCGCGCGCAACCACGAACTTCGTCGTTCTCGCCTCAAGGGGCCAGTGTCACCACGCGCCAACTTATTTCGCGTCATTGCTCCCCTTTCTACAGCGACCGACCCGGTCGCTTCAAGGGCATGGGGCGAGCAATATGGGCAAGGGTGGCAACATTAAAAAAAAAAAGAGACATACAGGAATGTACACAATGCTGAAGCGGTTTGTGAGAGTTGCTTATCCCTCGCGTGCGTAGTACGGCTTCATCCGTACTACGTGGACGACTTCAGCACGGGGACGGCGTCGGTTCGAACTAGGGTCAGAGCTTTGAGGCACCACCTCATAGTTCACATCACTGAGCCGGCGTACGACTTCGTAGGGGCCGAAATAGCGGCGCAACAATTTCTCCGAGAGCCCACGGTGTCGGATAGGTGTCCACACCCACACGCGGTCGCCTGGTGAGTACTGGACGTTCCGTCGGGTCCGGTTGTAACGGCAGGCGTCGGTATTCTGCTGGGTGCGGATGCGATTCCGAGCAAGCTGGCGAGCTTCCTCTGCTTTTTCGACGAACTCTTCAGTGGTGTCATTCCTTGTGGTTCCGTGGTCTACCGGGAGCATGGCGTCTAAGGGGGTTGTAACTCGACGTCCGTAAACGAGCTCGAATGGTGTAAACTCGGTGGTCTCTTGCACAGCGGTATTGTAAGCAAACGTCACGTATGGCAAAATTTCATCCCATGTCTTGTGTTCCACATCAATGTACATGGATAGCATGTCGGCCAATGTTCTGTTCAGGCGCTCTGTTAAGCCGTTAGTCTGGGGATGATAGGCTGTGGTCCTTCGGTGGTCAGTATGCGTCAGCGTGACGACTTGTTGCAACAACTCCGCTGTAAACGCTGCACCGCGATCAGTAATGAGCACAGCGGGTGCACCGTGACGAAGCACGATGTTGTGGACGAAGAAGCTGGCGACTTCAGCAGCAGTTCCCCGCGGCACAGCTTTTGTCTCCGCATAGCGAGTTAAATAATCGGTTGCCACGATTATCCACTTGTTTTGCAAGGAAGACGTGGGGAACGGACCAAGAAGGTCCATTCCCACTTGTTGGAACGGCGCCGGAGGCGGATCCAAAGGCTGAAGGAGGCCGGCAGGCTTGACGGGTGGCACTTTACGCCTCTGACAGTCACGGCACGTTCGCACATAGCGCTGAACCGACGAAAATAGGTGTGGCCAATAGTATTTCTGCCGTATGCGCGCTAATGTCCTCGCGAAGCCTAAGTGGCCGGCACAGGGATCGTCATGACACGCCTGTAAAACTTCCTCGCGCAGCGCCGTCGGAACGACGAGAAGAAACGTTTCTTGGCTGTTCTCGAAATTTTTCTTGTACAGGACATTGTTCCGCAGGCAGTACGATGTCAATCCTCGTGAAAGTGGGCGTGGGACAACAACGTCGGCTCCCTCGAGATGTCGGATGACTGGAAGCAGTTCAGAGTCTGCACGTTGGTAGTCAGCCATGCGCACCACGTCGACGACACCAAGAAACGGCATATCTAGCTCCAAGTCGGAGGGTGTCAAGGGAATAGGCAGAACGTGACAAGCAGTCAGCGTCGCTATGCTTACGGCCCGATCTGTAGACAACAGTCATGTCGTATTCCTGGAGGCGGAGGCTCCAACGAGCGAGGCGACCAGACGGGTCTCGTAGATTGGCAAGCCAGCAGAGCGAATGGTGGTCACTGATCGCTCGAAATGGCCGGCCGTATAAGTAAGGTCGGAACTTGCTGATGGCCCACACGACTGCTAAACATTCTTTTTCGGTGGTTGAATAATTAGCTTCTGCTTTTGTGAGACTACGGCTCGCGTACGCAATTACACGTTCTGCTCCGTCTTGCCATTGAACCAGAGTAGCCCGAGTCCTACGTTGCTTGCGTCTGTGTGAATTTCAGTTGCCGCGGTGTCATCAAAATGCGCCAGCACTGGAGCGGATTGAAGGCGTTTGCGCAATTCGGTGAAGGCCTGCTCTTGGTCTTCCGTCCAAGGCAAAGGGCACAGCTTGTCGCGTCAGTCTCGTGAGAGGTTCAGCAATCCTCGAGAAGCCTTCAACGAAACGGCGGTAGTAAGCGCAGAGGCCCAGGAACCGCTGAACAGCCTTCTTGTCTTTAGGGTGAGGAAACTCGGCAACGGCAGCTAGCTTTTCTGGGTCTGGTCGTACTCCTTGGGAGCTGACCACGTGGCCTAAAAACTTGAGTTCCCGGAAGCCAAAGTAACATTTTTCAGGCTTGATGGTGAGGTTTGCCTTGCGTATTGCGGTAAGGACACTTCGTAGTCGGGTGAGATGTTCATCGAACGTGCTGGAAAACACAACAACGTCGTCTAGGTACACTAGACACGTCTGCCACTTTAGTCCGACGAGTACAGTGTCCATCATTCGTTGAAACGTAGCAGGAGCGGAACAGAGACCGAAAGGCAGGACTTTAAATTCGTATAGCCCGTCGGGAGTCACGAAGGCGGTTTTTTCACGGTCACGCTCGTCCACTTCGATTTGCCAGTACCCTGACTTTAGGTCTAACGAAGTAAAGAACTCAGCATGACGCAGACGGTCCAAAGCGTCATCGATCCGTGGCAGGGGGTAAACGTCGCGTTTGGTGACTCGGTTAAGCCGTCTGTAGTCAACGCAGAAGCGGAGCGTGTTGTCTTTCTTTTTTACGAGTACGACAGGCGACGCCCACGGACTTGTCGACGGCTGGATGACGTCATCATTGAGCATTTCTTCAACTTGACGCTTAATCGCCTCCCGCTCCATAGGTGACACGCGGTACGGGTGCTGACGAACAGGCCGCGCCGACTCCTCTGTAACTATCCGGTGTTGCGTAATGGAGGTGCGCTGGACTTTAGATTCTGTGGAAAAACAGCCAGAGAATTCTGTCACTAGGTCCAGTAGCTGATCCTTCTGTGCATCTGCTAAGTCAGCATTGATGTGGACGCGGGTACTCAGGCTGGCGTGAGTTGTTGCATCCGGTGAAGTCACCTGTAACGTGCCCACATCGGAGAAGTCAGCAATGTCGTTCAGAAAGGCCACAGCTGTACCTTGTGGGACGTGCTGATACTCATGGCTGAAGTTTGTCAACAAAACTTGCGAGCACTTATTCTGTATTCGAACAAGGCCCCGGGCGATGCAGATGTGTCTTTCGAGCAACAGCGGGATATTTGCCTCGGCAATACCCTCATAGTCGTCGAATGCGTCGCAGGTTACGAGGGTCAATACGCTACTCCTTGGCGGCACCGTGATGTTCTCGTCGACAATCCTCAAGGCGTTGACATACGTGTCGTCAGTGCTGCTCCCTGCTAAGGCCTGCGCCGTTGAAAACGTTACCAGCGACTTTTGTAAGTTTATGACGGCTCCATTAGCCTGCAGAAAGTCCATTCCCAGAATTAGGTCCCTCGAACAGCTTGGGAGGATAACGAAATCTCCGAGGTACATAAATCCACGAATGCTCACTCGCGCTGTGCATCTTCCTACCGGGGTTAGCAGATGGCCTCCTGCAGTGCGAATCTGCGACCCAGTCCACTCGGTAGAAACTTTCTTCAGCTTGCAGGCAAGGTCCATGCTCATAACTGAGGTGTCCGCTCCAGTGTCGATTAACGCTGTTATTTCTTCGTCGTCTACGGTGACGGGAATGTTCGACGTTATTACCTCTCGCACGGTGTTTGACTGCGTCTGTACGTCTGCGTCGTTCTGTTTTCGTCGTTGTCGTCGTAGTGGAGGATCTTGCGCACAGTCGTCGTCAGCGGCCTCACCTCCGGAGGTCGCTGAACTCAGTTTTCCCGAGCCGCCGGGCTAGGCGAGCGGCGTCTGAGAGCGCCGCGAGAGAAGGCTTGGCTTGGTGATGGTGACCTGTAACGAGCAGGAGACGACGAACGGGGCTCGTGCCATCGTTGATCACCATTGCGACGATTCGCGACGAAACTCTCTATTTCCGGCGGCCGCTCACCAGGTCGTGGACGAGGTGCATTTGGGGCGAATCCTCGGAGCCCCACATGACGATACGGACACATTCTGTAGATGTGCCCGGCTTCGCCACAATGGTAACAAAGGGGCTTGTAGTCAGCGGTGCGCCAGACGTCGCTCTTCCTAGTTCTTGCTTCGGCCATGTGCGGTGTGCTGCGAGGCCTGAAGCTAACGTCCAATTGCTGAGCGGGGTGCACCATGCTATACGCACTTGAGGGTGGTGGACGGCGTACTGCTTCTGCGTAACTCAGTTCAGGGCGCGTTCTCTGCTGTGGTGCCTCGTACTGTTCAGGCACATGGACGGCCTGTCGGACCTCGGCGCGCACCATTTCCGCAATGGAAAGTTGTCCCACAGAGGCAGCGGTCGTCTGCATCTTCTGCAGTTCCTCCTTGATGACAGCCCTGATGAGTTCTCGCAAGGCGCCGACGTCGTTGCCTAGGGTAACGGCAGAGAGCTCCCTTGAAATCACGGCGTCGCGGTTGTATTGCCTGGCCCGCTGTTGAAGGGCCTTTTCCATGGTGGTGGCTTCGTCGTGGAACTCTGCCACTGTCGTCGGCGGATTTCGAATGAGGCCAGCAAAGATGTCCTCTTTTACGCCGCGCATTAGGTGGCGCACCTTCTTTGCTTCAGTCATAGAGGGGTCCGCACGTCTGAAGAGGCGATTCATGTCTTCGACGTACGCCGTCACTCGCTCATTCGGGCCTTGAATTCTCGACTCCATTGCTAACTCCGCCCTCTCCTTCCTGTCCGCCCTGGCGAAGGCATTGAGGAACTGCCGACGAAATTCTTCCCATGACGTCAGTGTCGCCTCGTGGTTCTCAAACCATATTTTAGCGGAATCTTCAAGAGCGAAGTACACGTAGCGAAGCTTACGCTCGTGTGTCCAGTCGTTGACGTTGGCGACCCGGTCAAAATGGTCAAGCCAGTCGTCGGCGTCCTCTGAAGCACTCCCGTGGAAATGATTCGGCGCCCGGATCTGATTGACGACCACGTGCGATGCTGCAGTAGCGGCAGGAGGTGGTTGGTTCGTCATTCTACTCCGTTCGGGTAGCAAACCGTGCTGTGGCTGGAGTCCTTGGAGACGTCGGCTGGTACGTACGTGCACAGGGGTAAGCTCGGCCGAACTACTCGCCGGGCTTAGGTCTGGGGTGCGCTCCGGAGATCTTAACATCGACCGTACCCAGCACTTCCACCAGAAATGTCACCCAGCTAGTACAGCTAGAATGGTTGACCAGCAACAGATAGGCAAAAAACACGTCAGCCTTTAATAATGGCTGGACCTCGGAGAGCGCGCGCGCAACCACGAACTTCGTCGTTCTCGCCTCAAGGGGCCAGTGTCACCACGCGCCAACTTATTTCGCGTCAATATCACCTGGCCCGATTTACTGAACTCATTAATATCGCTTAATGCAATCAACCAATTCCTTATTTTTTCTCTCGTATCACTACCTGTCCATAGGTAAGCTACTCCCAGCCACGTCTTTTTACCTTGCCATGTCCCACTAATCCATAAATGCTCTTTACATGTCTCGTTTACCCTTCGCCACTTCAGACCTCGCCTAATTAGTACGCCTACGCCTCTCCTTGACCCGGTAATTCTGTTGCACCCTTCCCATACAAAGTTGTCAATAACAGGCGGCTGCTCCAAATCTCGTAGATGCGTTTCGGTCAAGGCGTACACGCTAATCGCTTCATCATTCAATTGCGTTTGAATTTCCAGCCATTTTTCCTGCTTGCGACCACCCTGCATGTTAATGTTGTTGCTACACTTTCACTAAAATGTATCCCGTCAAGCACAAAAGCGTCTTCGCGGCCTGCTCGGCGCACTTCTCGGTTGATGTCAATGACCGTAAAATTCATTGCTTTAGCTAGAGTCCAAATTTCCCTGTTTACTGCAAGAACTGCCCTTTCAATTTCATAACCCTGCCTTTCAACCTCTGGCACCCTGCACACCGCGATTTGTACTTCCTTTGAAACATTCCGCAGGTCGGTGACCCCTTTGGCTATTTGCTTTGTGATCCCTGTTCCCTGTCCGTGCAGTACGTCAATCACTCCACCCATTATCACCACTAGGTGTCTCTCCTCCATTGTGTCCCACATGCCTTCCTTGGCCTTCGCTATCACCTCTCTAATCGGCTTTCCCGGAAGCGCGCTAACCTGGACTCGTTCGCCTGCACCTACCCTCTCTGTTATCGCCGGTTCTAAAAAAAAAAATTAAATTATGGGGTTTACGTGCCAAAACCAGTTCTGATTATGAGGCACGCCGTAGTGGGGGACTCCGGAAATTTTGACCACCTGGGGTTCTTTAACGTGCACCTAAATCTAAGTACACGGGTGTTTTCGCATTTCGCCCCCATCGAAATGCGGCCGCCGTGGCCGGGATTCGATCCCGCGACCTCGTGCTCAGCAGCCCAACACCATAGCCACTGAGCAACCACGGCGGGTCGCCGGTTCTACTTTACGCATGTTGGAATCCCCAACAAAGACAACTCGACGCTTTCCTTTCCCCTCACCGCCGAAAGCTGCCCCCGAAGTCACAATGCCCTCCCTCCTTTCTTATCCTTGCCCTTGGCTTTGTTTTCTTCCCCGGCCGCGTCAGTGGTATCCCCTTCGTGACTATCACTGACGTTTCCGCCACTGCTTCCCCCGGCGGCGTATTTCTATTTGCGCCCCCGTACAGCGCTCGACCGCTGGCGCCACGCTGCGCCGCTCGCGCGTACCGCGTTTCTAGGTTATCTAGGTGGTTGCTTTCGCCGAGGGCGCTCGCACGCAATCATATGGTTCGCATGCTTGCAAACCTTGCAAGTGTGGCTGTATGGCTGAGTGGTTTTAGAGCGCTCGCTTCGGGATAATGCGTACGCGGGTTCGATTCCCGCCCTAGCGCGATTTTTTTTCTTTTTTCCTTTTTTTTTTTATTCTATCACGCTCCTTTTGTTTTCCTCTGTTTGCCAGCGCGAAGCGGCGGTCGTTGGGGTGTTGCGGAGCGCAGCGTAGCAACACCCCAAATAAAAAAATACTGCTCCAGTCAGGTAGACTGCTCCCTCCCTGATAGTGAGATTATATTTGGATCATCAAACAGTGATGCGTTTATTTAGGAATACCACCGATCCCCTAACAGCAGGCTAGTCAGCCCCAACCCAGCGTGTTCTCCGTCAACGCCTCCTCCGTTCCAACGGCGGCGGCTAGAAACATGGTACGCGCGAGCGTCGCAGCGCGGCGCCAGCGGTCGAGCGCTGTACGGGGGCTGAAATAGAAATACAGAAGGCGCGCTGGTGACACGCGCGTGGCACCAGCGAAGTCCAAGTGGAGAGCGCTGCTGCCACGCAATGACGTCACCAAAAAGAAAGCAGTTTAACAGAAGACATGAAATGCTAGTATTATCGTTTTGTTGTTAAATATACTTCGTCTAAATATGCAGAGCATTTGATTTAATGCCGCGTTTTAAAATAGAAAATGACTGTGGGCGCCTACACATCCGTGCACGCAGCGGGGGAGGGGATCGCGCGAGACGGTCTTTTCGTCGCTGTGGCTACTTGTGGCCGTGTGGTGTGTACTGTGTAGTATCAGTGAGTGCGAATAACGTTTCCCTTACGAAGATAATAGTGAAGCTTCGAAGGAACTGCATTGCATCCACAAAACGGCACCACATGTCGCCTGCTATGGATTGGCGGTTTCGAAGAGTCGTGTGGTGACACTGCGCCGCCGACTACATGGTGCCGACAGAGATAATTCGTGTGTTGTAGCATGTGTCGTAGACTGTTGCTAGTTTAGTTGTGACTGCGTCTTCCAATATAGCCGGATGCCTGTTTAGCCTTCGACACACGTTACGGTGGCTAGATGGGTACGTCGAGACACTGCTCACGAGCTCGAAAACGCAGAATTGATGCGCGCCGCCGTTGGACGATCGATGTAGGGTGCATAGATATTTCCAATTATCACTTTGCAAGATAGGAGTGCCTTTTGTCGATAAACAAATTGCATTCACGCATTTCGCATCCCTTTGCGCACGCAGAAGCCTAGTCAGTCTGGCTGTAGTCACGTCTAATGACGCGAAAGTCTGAACGTGAAACGTGAATCTAACAGAAAGGCATGTCCCCGCCTGAAGGCAGTCAGCAAGTGTCTGTGACGAGTTTAAGTGACTTACACGAGGCTGGTCATTGAACAGTGTGTGTAATGCCTCTGCTTCAGTCTGGCGAGTGCCCATCCCGCTTTCATGAACCAATTGAAATGTCCAATGTATTGGTTGCTGTAGTGAGACAGCACATTCCAT
>NC_051161.1:182174874-182234873 GCF_013339745.2 Dermacentor silvarum | reverse complement strand
ATGACGGTTGTGTGTTACTAAGTGAAATCGTTACGTCTGGAAAGACACAGACGAAAGAGGCTATTTACACGCTATTTACACTTGAGCCAGACAGCCAGGCCGACACTCGCTCGCGCCAGGAGACCAGACACATTTCATCGTCTTTCTGGCGGCTGCTCGTCTCTTGAGCATCTCTTGATGATATAGAAATGTTACCCCCCGGCGGCAAAAGCTCCGTCACGCTGCTGTTAAATATCCAGGCGTGTGGAGAGCTGTAGGGCTTGAGTCGGGAGACGTGGACAATGTCAGTGGTTGTTGCAGCGGAGGACGTAGTGGGCGTGGCTACAACGATTTCACAGGTGACATCGGTCACTTGGCGGAGCACGCGATATGGGCCTGTGTAACAGGAGAGCAGTTTTTCACAAAGGGCAACTTTATGCCATAGTGACCAAGGCAACACGCGGGTGCCAGGTGCAAAATGGACATCACGTTGATGGGGGTCGTAGCGTTGCTTCTGTTTGTCTTGAGACACTTGCAGACGGTCGCGCGCAAGTTGGCGAGCATGGTCAGCACGGGTGATTGCATCACAGGCATAATCCCTAGGTGAAGCTGTGGTGGATGGAAGCACAGTGTCTAGCTGTTGCGTCGGTTCTCGGCCATACAAGAGGTAAAATGGGGAAAAGCCAGCAGTTTCCAGACGGGAAGAGTTGTACGCAAAGGTAATGTAAGGTAGAGCCAGGTCCCAGTCACGGTGGTCGGCTGAAATCTATTTTGATAGCATATCTCTAAGGGTGTGGTTCAAATGCTCAGTGAGGCCATTTGTTTGTGGGTGGTAGGAGGTGGTAGATTTATGCTGTATGGAGCAGGCATGCATGATGTCGCCAATGATCTTGGACAAAAACGTACGGCCATAGTCTGTGAGCAATTGATGCAGAGCACCATGCATCAAAATGATATCGTGTAGGAGGAGGTCCGCAACATCAGTTGCACAACTGGTCGGAAGAGCGCGTGTTAAGGCGCAGCAGGTCACGTAGTCCGCAGCGACGGCAAACCACTTGTTTCCTGATGTAGATTCCGGAAATGGGCCGAGAAGGTCTAAGCCGACACGATGGAAGGGCTAAGCAGGGATGTCGAGCGGCTGCAGGTAACCAGCGGGGAGCTGGGAAGGCTTTTGTGTCGTTGGCAAAGTTCACAAGCGACAACGTAACATCGTACGGAACGGGCAGGGCCCGGCCAGAAAAAATGGTGACATACACGGTCATAGGTTAGAGATACGCTGAGGTGTCCTGCTGTTGGTGCGTCGTGAAGTTCTTCTAGAACGGCTGAGTGGACGTGTTTAGGTATTACAAGGAGAAACTCGGAGCCGCCCGGATGAAGGTTATGATGATACAGAGTACCGTCGCAAAGGACGAAGAGGCGTAGAGTAGCATCGGCCGGAGAATGTTCAAAACTGACGATGAGTGCTCTGATTTAGGCGTCACGGCATTGCTCATCAGCGAAATGAAGGAGCTGTGATATTGAGAAAACGCAAGCAGCACTGTCAATATCGTAGGAGTCGGAGACGTCAACAGGGTAACGTGACAAGCTGTCAGTGTCTTGGTGCCAGGCGGCCAGACTTGTACACCACAGAATATGAAAATTATATGCCTAGCCTCAAAGCCCATTGACCAAGCCGACCTGTAAGATCTTTTAGCGATAAAAGCCAGCAGAGAGCATGATGGTGAGTGACGACGGAGAAAGGGCGACTGTAAAGCTAAGGACGGAGCTTCGAAACTGCCCAGACAACAGCAAGGCATTCTCTTTTTCTAATGGAATAGTTGCGCTTCGATGGTGATAGGAGGCAGCTTGCATAAGCAATAACACGATCCTGGCCACGCTGACACTGGGCTACGACAGCACCTATGCCATTACTGCTGGCATCTGTATGCAATTCTCTAGTGGCATCAGGGTCAAAGTGGGCGAGAATAGGTGGTGAGGTGAGAAGAGTGACGAGACGAGAGAAGGCGGCGGATTTGGAAGTACCCCACAAGAATTGTACGCCTTTCTTCAAAAGATTAGTGAGGGGTCTAGCAATTGCCGCAAAATCTTGAACAAAACGACAAAAGTACGAGCAAAGCCCTACAAAACTTCGAACGTCTGCGGCTGTTGGTGGTATCAGGCTGTACTCCGGAAGCGTCAACGAGATGGCCCAGAACATTAATTTGGCAGCGGCCAAAATGACATTTGGGCGAATTGAGTTGCAGCTTAGCCTTTTGAAATATGTCAAGTATAGTTGTAAGACGCTCAAGGTGAGTGTTGAACGTGGGCGAGAAGACGAGGGCATCGTCGAGGTAGCAGAGACATGTGGACCATTTGAAACCTTGGAGCAAGGAGTCCATCATAAGCTCAAAGGTGGCAGGGGCATTGCATAATCCAAACGGCATTACTTTAAATTGGTATAGGCCATCAGGTGTGATGAATGCGGTTTTTTCTTTGTCCATATCGTCAACAACAATCTGCCAGTATCCAGAACGAAGATCAATAGAAGAGAAATACAGGTAAACCTGGATATAACGAAATTGACAAATTCCCTAAAAACTTCGTTGTAAAGAGGATTTCGTTATATGCAGGTTCGGCTTGAAAATTCGAAAAATAAACGCTTACCCTATTTACTCCATTCTAACGCGCCCTCGATTGTAAGGCGCACCGGTTTTCTGTGACCAAAAGAGAAAAAAAAATTCTTTACAGTACTGCGCACCTCATGCTTTCATACAGAAATACAACTACCGCTCAAGATTTACTCCTAATATCACAAAGTGCAATAAACAAAAAAGTCCCAGTTTCGCCCGAAAGGCGAATCAACGATTGCGACACCAAATTAGCAGACAGCTATACGAAGTAAGGACAGTAGTTTTATCGGCCGTATAAACTTGTAAACATTCGCTGTTTAACTAAATTGATAGACTAATGCCTAAGCACATGTACTACAGACAAGCACATCATAATTGGCTACTACAGCACATGGTTGAAGCTACGGGTATAGTCAACTAGAATATCTTCTAGTGGCGCGACCACCTCCGCTAGAGCGGGCCTCGAGGCGAATAAAAATGCGGCAGCGCTGTAGTCGACCGCACTTGAAAGCGCGTCACCTTTCGGGCCGTTGCACTGTTAGGACAACCACTTTGTCTGGCCTTTTCGATGTGTGAAGTTTACCGCCACGAAGCAATGCAAGAATAGCAAGGGACAAAAGCTTTTGCTTCTGGTTTTTATTCTTTGCAGCTTCGTTATGCATGTGGAAAGATTCAAATACTGTTGCTTGCGCCTGTTGTAGTTGTGGAATCGTCTGGTATATAAAGACATAGCCGCAATACTTCACATTTCGCAGTGCTATTCGTTGCAGTTTGCCAGGCTTATTATCAACACTATTTTTTCTAGTAACGTGCAAAACCTAAAATTAGTATCTGCGAACGCTTAGTGCGATTTTCGCGAGCGGCTGAGCTGGATAGCCGACTGCAATATGCAGGAAGTCCAAACTATCATGCACCAAGATTTAAAAATATGCAAATTCCACGTAGCTGGACACAACCAATGTAATGTTTGCCGTCGCTTGGAGATACCCAGATTATTTTGCATTCCGTCTGATTACATAATTAGTCAACATGAAGAACTCCCGATACAGGCTTCTGTTGCTCAATACGTGCTACATAAAAGTGTTTTTTCGAGCGTGATAGAAGCCCACGAACACGCAAAATTGCTGTCCGACTGGCCGCTCGAGGCACTTTGCCTGTATTTGCTGGTAGAGTTATGAACAATAAATAACAAAGTTGTGATATAGCACACCAATGCACTTTTATTTAGACAATATGCTCGCTTTTCAGTCGACCACTGTCTAACGGCTTGGTATAATTACCCTCATAAGCGACTAATTCAGTTTCAATCATTGGTGTGACTTTCTCCGCACTGCATCACGAGACTTGTCTAATAATAATAATAATAATAATAATAATAATAATAATAATAATAATAATAATAATAATAATAATATATGGGGTTTTACGTGCTAAAACCACCATCTGATAATGAGGCACGCCGTAGTGGGGGACTCTGGATTAATTTAGCCACCTGGAGTTCTTTAACGTGCATCTGAATCCAAGTACACGTTTTCTGCATTTCACCACCATTGAAATGCGGCCGCCGTGGCCGGGATTCGATCCCGGGACCTCGTGCTCACCAGCCCAACACCGTAACCACTGATGAACTACGGCGGCTGACTTGTTTAAACCTTTAATATAAAAGTGGAGCAAGCGTTGGGGTCCCCCTTGGAATTCTAGTTAACTTCAGTTCCATTGATCATGTGGACATAATGCCTCAATATAACATGCGCCTCGAAGTGTAGTTCACAAACAGCACAATCAGGGTCCAGCGGTTTGTGAAGCCTGTGGAGATTTCGCTACCAAACAAGCCTGTGTTCATCTTTCGCTGCCTTAAAAAGCGATAACTTGCGTTCCTGGGCTGTTCTTGCATAGTATGCGCAGCCTGGCACGTAGCAGTGTTTTACCCGACGCTTGGGCATGTGACGCAGGAAAACGTGCGAAAGAAGCGACATTCCGTGCCGACCACATTGAAAAACAATTTGTGGACGCAGAAGCAGTGCACACTCGCTTCAAGTGTGGGCGACGACAGCGCTGCCGCTACTTTCTTCCAAAGCCGGTACGCGACGCGCAATGGGGCACGCCTCGCTCGAGCCACTATAAAACATTCTAGTACATTGTACTACGGGAGCTAGGCTCGAAGTGCGTAGGAGGCAGCCATATTGAAATGCCGGTGGAGATTTGGTTGGGCAAATTTAGGGTCGTACTCGAGTCTAACGGGCAGGTAATTTTTGGACCCGTTTTATCGGAAAAAACGCACACGTTAGATTAGAGTAAATACTGTAAGTAAGCAAAAAGGTAACAGACGGCAGAGCTCACCAAAAACATTTATTTCGCGGTAAAAAACTGTGATTTTGCTCTGTTGTTTGTTCATGATGGACCGCAGCACTGACCGTTCGTACAGCATTCATGAACACAATCCTGCTAGGCCACCTGCAGCAAGCGGCGGGATCAGGTTTGAATGAGGGAAGGGCGAAAGGTCACGCACGCGGCGGCAAGATCGCCGGGTTGAAGGATGCTGGCTCACCTCGCCCACGCTCACATGCACGCACACGTGCTCTTGCAGTCGCCATGAATTCGAGCGCGCCAAGCGTGACGCCGCCACTTCGCATTCCGTCGCGGCGGAGAAAGTGCTTCCGGTTGTTGCTCGTGCAAAAATGACAAAATTTTGGGGGGAAATCTCTAGGTTGTTGGCGGGGAAAATTCGTTACTTCGAGGGGGTCCCCCGCTCCCACTTCGTTACGTACAGGTCTTAAATACATGTGCTTCTGTGGAGTGGAGTAACGGCGGGGAATAGAAAAACTTCGTTATATCCAGGAATTCGTTATATGGAGGTTCGTTATCAGCAGGTTTAACTGTAGCTGGAACCGTGGAGGCAGTCAGGGGCGGCATCTATACGTGGGAGTGGGTAGACGTCCTTCTTATTACTTTTGTTTAGATGACGGTAGTCCATACAGAAACGCCACGTGCCGTCCTTCTTCTTAACCAAAACCACAGGTGACCCTGAGGGACTCGAAGAAAGCTCAATGATGTTTTTATCTAGCATTTCGTCCACTTCACTTCGAATTACTCGGCGTTCCAACGCAGAAACTTGTCAGTGAATAGGCGTAGCATCGCCAGTAGGAATCCGATGCTGGACCGCGAGCGTGTGGCCTAAAGGACGATCGTCGAAGTCGAAAATATCTCGGTAGGACGATAATACTTGGCAAAGCTCGTCAGCCTGTGCAGAGGACAGGTCCGCCGCAACCATTTTCTTTATGTTCGGATCTGTGCCCGAGGCTGGGGCGAGGCGCCTGCTAAGCTCGGAAGAACCATCGGTTTATGCCACATGATGCTCGCCGACACAATCAACACTGGCAGGGCAAATACCTTGCGGTAGGATTTGCTTTGCCAATCCAAAGTGTAAAATAGGCATGCGAGTACAGTTAGCCGTAATAGTCAGAATACTGCGAGGCACGGTGACGTCATACAGCAGTGGAATGTCGGGCAGAGGAGTAACGAGGTACTTGCCATCAGGAACAGGTGGGGAACACAACAGTTCAATATAGGCAATTGACTTCGGCGGCAGGCGAATAAAGCGGTGGGACGTAAGCGGCACTTAGGTGCGTCTGAAGGTTCTGTGAGAATCGGCAACTCAAGGCGAAGGGTACTGGCAACTCAAGGTGAAGGGTACTGGCAGAGCAGTCAATAAGAGCAGAATGCGCAGAGAGAAAATCGAATCCCAGAACTAGGTCGTCGGGAAATGAGCAATCACGGTGAAGAGGACAGGAGTGTGGCGGCCGGCGATGCTTACACATGCCGTATATATGCCGACAATAGGCACAGTACTGCCATCCGCAACGCGGACGATGCGTGCCGACGCTGGGTTGAGGACCTTTTTCAGTCGTCATCAGAAGGCAGCACTCATAATAGAAAGATATGCTCCTGTATCGATGAGTGCAGTGAGAGGATAGCCGTCAACGTCAAGAAAGTTTTGCTTCGTAGGTAACGTGAACAGAGGATTTGAAGGCAGCGTCGACAACGCAGCTTCACCTCCAGAAGCTGCAGTGCCTATTTTTTCGGCTGCATCCGGGAGGCAATAGGCCACAAAGAGAAGCGACGGCGCTGGGGCGAACGAGACTGATGGCGTCGAGGTGAGGGCAAGCGGCTGTAGCGAAGGTTCGGAGCTGGGGCATCAGCGGCAGCGGGATCAGCGCAGGTAGCATAGAGAACAGAAGGTCCAAAGGTGCGGGAATAAGCGGAGGCGTATGTCCGAGGAGGAGGTGGCCATCGGTTGCGGCAGTGACGAGCGACGTGGCCGATGCGACAGCAGTGGAAGCAGATTGGCCTGTCATCAGGGGTACGCCATTCGGACGGGTGCGGCGAGATGTGGCAGAAAAGGACTGCCGAGGGTGAGGAGGGCAGCTAGAGAACTGGGGAACGCTAAGCTGAGACGCTGAACACACGGAATTCAGACCCATGTCCTCAAATTCCTGTCTGATGACGGCCTGAATCATCGCAATCGTGGTTGCTGGCGGATCGGGAGGCGCCGCGGAGAAGGCTGGCGAATATGCGGCATCGAGCTCGCGGTGAACAATACGGGTTACGTCGTCACAGGTGGTCATCTGATGCGGTCGACCATCACATGTTGACGTAGCAGCAGTGTTGGGTGGCCGTGTGATGTTGTGTGTAATACGGCGGCTCTTAGCTTGTTCAAGGCGACGGCATTCCTTTATGATGGCGTTAATAGTCGAGACGTTGCCGAAAACAAGCAAATTGAAAGCGTTGTCAGTGATGCCTTTTAGCACATGTGCCACCTTATATGCTTCAGACATAGTATCGTCAGCTTTGCGGCAAAGAGCCAAGACGTCTAGGATGTATGACTAGGCTCTGTAGATGTCTGGACACCAGACGCAAGAGCCTTTCTCGCGGCCACCTTGTGCCCAAAAGGGTCGCCGAACAGTTCCTGTAGCTTTTCTTTGAAACTGTCACAGCTGGTTATGTTATCGTCATGCATTTGAAACCACACCCATGGGGTGTCGCTCTGATAAAAGATGGCATTACCGAGCATAATTGTTGGGTCCCAGCTGTTATTAGCACTGGCGCGTTCATAGAGCTTGAATCATTCGTCAACGTCCTGTTCCTCGAGGCCAGAGCACACACCAGGGTCGTGATGTTGGGCAACCGTGATGACTGGAGCAGTCGGACGAGCCGAAGCCGTTGCAGATGCAGTCTCGTCACCGGGAGGCATGGTGACAATCTCGATGTACCAACCACTTCGGAGTTCCGTGGTGAGGACGGGGATCACTAACCTCCACCTAAATGTTACATGTGGAAAGACACAGACGAAAGAGGCTGTTTACTCGCTATTTACACTGGAGCCAGACAGCCAGGCCGACACTTGTTGTTGTTGCCTCAAAACATGGCTCGTATCCACGAGGGGGATTGGCCACACTGGATAAAATAAAACATACACCCAACAACGAACAAAAGGGGTAAAGGCGAACAATCTAAATTAAAATTTTGGCAACTCCTTAACACAGATTTTGAAAGGTCCTATACATAAACTAACTAATTAAAAAATTAAGAGAAAACTAACTACAAAAATAAACATAAAATAACATGTCTCACGGTCGGTACCTTAGCAGTGTAACCTTCGGGATGCTGCAATGAATTTGTGTACACCAATGATCATCGAATCTTGGTTTGTGACTAACTGACAGGCCCCAAAAGACAAAATGTTTGGCGTTGTAACTGCCAAACCTAGATAACTACTAGGAAATATCAGTAACATTCTACGGAAGGAGGAGAAGCAGTGGCAAGAAAGAAAGAAATGGTGAATAGTCTCCGGTTGATTACAAAACGAGCACAGGTCGGTGATTGATAAACCTGATCTATGAAGATAAAATTTAGGCCGGGAACTCTGCAGCAGAAATTTGACAGCGTCACCTCACATTGGCGTGAAAGGCACTTGCTCGCGCTCCACCGAAATTTTAAATGTCGAAAATCGTCTGAGGAAATTATGGATAAGTCATGGCAATTCAGCAATAAAAGGCGTTTAAATCTAGCTCCTGTTATAAAAGAGAAATCAGGAAGAACATTTATGACCGGACCATTTAGTGATGTCGAAGCGAGCAAGTCAGCTGATTCATTTAAAAAGATTCCACTATGTCCGGGGACCCAGACAAAGCGGACTTCGGATATATTTTCTGGGGCAAGAGTCGAAAATATACTCAGCAGGTGCGACTGATTATTGGAAGTTAAATGTGTACAGACCTCTGAAAGCGCATCTGTAACAACTATTACTTTAGAATTCTGCGGACCCAATTTTCGCATGGCAAGAATAACTGCCAGAAATTCTGCAAGAAATACTGGAGTGTAATCAGTGAGATGTAGAACAAAATACCAGTTGAGTTGATTCGAAAAGATGCCAACACCAGCCTTCTCTAAATTTTCTGATGCGTCCGTAGAAATAACCAAACGAGACGGAAATTAAGATGGTCTTAAAGGAGACCTTCAAGTATGCGTGCAGAAAGAAGTTTTGCGTGTTTTGGAAAAATATCATCAAAAGTCAGTTTTACTTTGAACGAATTAGATTTTGGAGAAATCAGGCACGGTAGACTAACTTGAAGTTTTGATAATAGCGATTGAAGAAAAATAACTTGTGGCTGTCGGTAACGCCGCCATTCTGCTCTGAAACATGATTCTGGAAAATTGATGAAAACGGGTTGCAAATTAGAGAGGGGTGTATCATAAAGCTTCAGGAAAGTCAGGACAGTAAGTTGCTTAAATCTGGAATCAAGCGGAATAGTTCCAGACTCCAGATAAAGCACATTATTAGGCACAAAACTTGGCAGCCCGAGGCAGAGACGCAGCGCTTGCCTTTCCAGTAGAATTAAAGGTCTTAGCTTGTATGCTGCACATCCTGAAAAAAGAACACAACCAAATTCTAGAATTGGGCGGACGTAAAGCTTATAAATCATCACCAACGTAATTCTACGCATCCCTGTGTTTTTATTGCTGAACCGGCGCAACAGTGCCATTGCACGTTCTCCTTTATTAGCATTTGTTTCTATTTGCTGCTGCCAGTTTAGCTTACCATCATAAGTTATCCCTAAGTACTTCAAAGTTGGAACTTGCGGAATCGGCTGATTTCGATAATGAAGAGAAATAGAGACAGGATTTGACAATGGAAACACCAGTAGAGTGCATTTCTTTACGTTAAGCTAAAAAGACAGGCCGTCCAGCCAGGACTCGAGTTCAAACAAATAAGATTGCAAAATTTGGTATAACATATTAATATCCCTTCCTGATGAGAAAAATGCCATGTCATCAGCATAGAGACAGAGTTGCACATCCTGATGGACTGGCACACAAGATAACAAAACTGATCCCTGTGGTACGCCTCTCGTCTGTTTATATGTATCCAATGTCACCCCATCCTTGAAACAAAAAAATTGTCTACCATAAAGTAACTCTTGCATCCAGGCTACTAAATAGAGAACAGAACAGCTTGCTAATCGAGAAATTAAAATGTCATGTTCGACACTGTCATATGCTTTTGCAATATCTCAAGTTAGCAATTGTGATGTGTTTTGTTGTCACCGATCTCGGAGGCGTGCGGGTGTTAGACGAGATGGGGAAGGAAGACGGATGGCGACACAGCAAACAGATTTTTTAATAACACACACACTCAAAACTCAAACTAAAAATCAAGCACATCTAAGCACACTACGAGAAGAAATACTAATAAAAATACAAACTAAAATACAAAGCCTAACATTCTACTTGGCGCCTATGCGCGTCCGTGGCGGCTAACTCTTCACAGTCAGGCAACCCTGTCTTATCTCAGAGACGCTACAAACAAAGAGTCACCTTGCTGCGTTCGTCGTTGCACGTCTGTCCGAGTTCGAAGCTCGTCGGTCCCTTTTCTCCAGCAGTCGGTGTACTCGTTGATGCTATAGTCGCTTTTGCCTTGTTGTCGGCGCGTCGTCTCTTTACCAGTAGGGAGCTCGCTGGTGCTTCATCGGTGATGAGCTCGTCGGCTCGTCCGCAACGGCGGTCGCCGTAGCTTAGGCCTACCTGCCTAGGCCTAGCGTCGGGACGCGTTCCAACTCCTTCAAGAGTGCTGACGTGGCGTCCCGAGGAGGATCAATCGTGCCGGTCTGCCGCAGAAGGGGGAGCCTCTCTGGGGTGCCTGGTCCTGCCGTGAGAAGCTGCAGCTCGTCCAGGAGCCTCGCCCGAACTTGCCGAGGTCGACGGCCACGCCTTGGACGGCCAACGTCACGGACTCGGCCAGACCCCCAAGTCTCCCGTCGCCAGTGCGGTGCTGGCGATGCGACCTTCCTGGCCCGGAACCACGTCGATAATCCTCAGACAGCGCCGTTCATCCCTCGATTACGGCTCGGCTCACGCGCCTCGCGAGCTCGTGCCGTTCCGAACGCTCCGCTCACATCGTCTTTTTCTTCTTTTATGGCGCCGCCGGCGTCTTACTCATGACATGGCTCCCCTTTTTAAGAGTTTTTTCTGAAAAAACTGCTTTCTGTCCGTCTTCTTTCTTGGTGGCGAACTTGACTCTTGTGACTTGGGTGCCTTTTTGTGCTTCGTCGGCGCTTACCGATTATCACCACACTTCACTGCACTGTCGCGCACATTTCACTGTTTGCACTGTTCACAACACTCATGAGTTCATTGTTCGCACCACTTCAAATATGTACATTTGTTTTGTACGCGTTATGTTCTCACTGCTTAGTCAATCCATCGCCCTACTCATGTAATCTGCCCCCACGTTCTGTCGTCCCTTAATATACTCTATGTGTAAAGTAAGGCTCCCTCTCATTATATCTGTTATACGTCGGCTTAGCTTTATATGCACGGGCTCCTCTGTTAAACACTGCATCTCGCTCCGCCCAACTTCTATTTGCTCGGGTAGGTCTGAAAATCCTTCCTCGACCTTGTTTCTCTGCCTGGGGCCTGCCCACTGTTTGTATCTTATCTCGTGTATCCTCCTTGGGCTCGACTCGTCCCGTTCCCAATTTGTGCCCCACAAGTTCCCTAGTCTTGTAGCCTATCTCACACTTGGTTGGCTCTATCGTCAATCCTATGTCCTTGTCATCGGCAATCGCCAAACAAACACCAGTCTTCTCCTCGTTTTTCCCCTTAGCCATCGTCTTTTGGCATACGTCACATGCTTTTACATATCGTTTCACGTCACTCTGCACTCCCAGCCAAAAGAACTCTTCTGTTATTTTTTGTAACGTGTCTTTGATTCCCTGGTGACCTGCCGTTACACTATCATGCCCTAACTTCAGTACTTTATTCCTCAGTTTCTTCGGGACCATCAACTGTAATACTTCCCTACCTGAACTAAATATACATTTCCGGTACAATAAATTATTCTTCTTTATAAACTCCGCTACTGTCCGACTCCTTTTCCTTTGCACCCGTTCTCCTATCTTCTGTTCACACTTTCTTATCGACTCATCCTTGTTCTGCAATTCTCGAAACTCTGCTACCGTTATATCTAACCCCTTCACGGCCGTAACCTGCAATGCTGGCAAAGGTTTGATGCCCTTGCTACTTGCTCGTGTTTGTACTACAGCGGCTACGTCTGTGTCTTGCATTTCCACCTTTTGCGCTTCTAAGCGTTCCTTCTCTTCTACGTCCTTCTCGGTCCTCTTCCAATTTGGGTCGGGGTCATCTGCTTTCCTCGCTCCCGGTACATTTCCCACAATCAAATCATAGAGGGGATCGTCTACACATCTAGCTGTGACTAGTCCTGTATAGAAGGGTGTCGATATTTGGATCTGTGCCTCTGGCAGATACTTGACTGACTTGTCTACCAAGATCACTGGTTTAAAGTATCCGGTCATGCTTTCATGCGGCACTAAACTTTTCCTCACTATAATTGTATTTGCTCCTGTGTCTCTCAACACTGTAACTTGGTGCCCTTCTACCTCGCCTTCCACTAAAGGCATGTTCTGTCCTCCCTGTCCATCCTCTCTTGTGCTCATAATGCATGCAGTCTGATCCATGTAACTAGTCCTGCATTCATCTGCTCTGTGACCTTTCTTTTGGCACAACTGGACAAACTACCGGTGCTTCGTGACGATTACCTCTCACCCGACAGTTCATCGCTACATGACCCAGCCGATTACATAGGAAACACCTCTGCGGTCCCCTTGGTCTGTTCATTTGTCCTTGATTCTTCACCTCTTCTACCGCTGCTGCGTGCGTATCTTTATCACTCTTTCCCAAATTCTTCAACCCTTGTGCTTCTACGAACTGTTCGGCTTGTTCGGCCATCTGCTTTACTGTTTGCAACTTTCTTTCTTTGAGAAATATTGCCAGACTGTTACTGCACCTGGCCAGAAATTGTTCACCTACGACTTTGTCACGAACTGCTTCATACGTTTTGTCAGTCTCTGAAAGCTCTATCCACCTTTCAAAGTAGTTAGTTAGTCGGCACGCAAACTGTTTGCCTGTCTCCGAGTCTTCTGGCTTGCATGAGCGAAACTTCTCTCGAAACCCTTCTGCCGTCAACCTGAATCTCTGTAATAAAGTATTTTTCACCTTGTCGTAGTCTAGTGATTCTTCAGCTGACATACGCCCATATACACTCAACGCTTCACCCACCAAACATAGGCTTAAGGCGTTAGCCCACTCGCTCTTCTCCCAGCCTTGCCCGATGGCTATTCTCTCGAACCGATGCAAATATGCATCCAAGTCGTCTCTTCGCTCGTCAAAAGGAGCCATTAATTTTCTAGGGCAAATTCTCTTTGGTCTGGAAGCAGCTGAGTCGGATGACGCCGATCCGGGTGAACTTGTGCCTTCGCGAGAACCCGCGCCCATCTCCGCTAGTCTTATCTTTAGTTCTAGAATTTCCTTTTCATTTTTCTGCTGTTCGCGTACTTGTTCATGTTCCTCGCGTGCTCGTTCGTGCTTCTGGCGCTCTCGTTCGTGCTCCTTCTCTTTCTCTTGACGAGTGTACTCGAAGAATGTCATCGCCTCATCCTTAGACATATTCAAATCCTTTGCTATTGCCGCCAAACGCTCCCACTCCATCTTTGCTACTGCCGAGTATCGGTGACTGGGCTGGATAGAATCCGGGAACGGATCCTGGCAGGCTCGCCAATTGTGATGTGTTTTGTTGTCACCGATCTCGGAGGCGTGCGGGTGTTAGACGAGATGGGGAAGGAAGACGGATGGCGACACAGCAAACAGATTTTTTAATAACACACACACTCAAAACTCAAACTAAAAATCAAGCACATCTAAGCACACTACGAGAAGAAATACTAATAAAAATACAAACTAAAATACAAAGCCTAACATTCTACTTGGCGCCTATGCGCGTCCGTGGCGGCTAACTCTTCACAGTCAGGCAACCCTGTCTTATCTCAGAGACGCTACAAACAAAGAGTCACCTTGCTGCGTTCGTCGTTGCACGTCTGTCCGAGTTCGAAGCTCGTCGGTCCCTTTTCTCCAGCAGTCGGTGTACTCGTTGATGCTATAGTCGCTTTTGCCTTGTTGTCGGCGCGTCGTCTCTTTACCAGTAGGGAGCTCGCTGGTGCTTCAGTCGGTGATGAGCTCGTCGGCTCGTCCGCAACGGCGGTCGCCGTAGCTTAGGCCTACCTGCCTAGGCCTAGCGTCGGGACGCGTTCCAACTCCTTCAAGAGTGCTGACGTGGCGTCCCGAGGAGGATCAATCGTGCCGGTCTGCCGCAGAAGGGGGAGCCTCTCTGGGGTGCCTGGTCCTGCCGTGAGAAGCTGCAGCTCGTCCAGGAGCCTCGCCCGAACTTGCCGAGGTCGACGGCCACGCCTTGGACGGCCAACGTCACGGACTCGGCCAGACCCCCAAGTCTCCCGTCGCCAGTGCGGTGCTGGCGATGCGACCTTCCTGGCCCGGAACCACGTCGATAATCCTCAGACAGCGCCGTTCATCCCTCGATTACGGCTCGGCTCACGCGCCTCGCGAGCTCGTGCCGTTCCGAACGCTCCGCTCACATCGTCTTTTTCTTCTTTTATGGCGCCGCCGGCGTCTTACTCATGACAGCAATGCAGATATATCTCCTGATTGTCCTGCGAGTCGAATGCGGCTTTCTAAATCAACGTGAGTTGACCAAATGGAACATTTGAGGCCTAAATCCTATTTGTCTCGAGCACAGAATACCATGAGAAGTAAATTCATTGAGCCGGACATGAATTACTTTTTCTACAATTTCGACTAGATTCGATGTAAGTGCAATTGGCCGAATGTTGTCCAAGATATACCCGACGTTGTGTTTTTTAAGCAAAAGCACACTTTTTTCAATTTTCCAAGAGGTCAGAATCCATGTATATTGTAGTCAACAGTTAACCATATTCAAGAGCTCATCTGGGAAAGAGTTCAACAATAATTTAATCATAGTAATTGTGATACGGTCTGGTCCAGGAGCCGATTGATGTGCAGTTAAGATGACATCGGATAATTCTGTCATGGTAACTTCTACAGATTCAGATGTCAAAATATTGAACCTCCTAGGTCTGGGACACAGCGAAGAAAAGCGTGCTTCAAGCCCTTTCGTGATATCATTTAGTGAATCCGCCGCTTCTTTGGGGGATAGAACAGCAGAAAATGACCATACGGGCTGTTGAACATCTTTTTTGTTGCGTAAGAACCTAAAAAGTGCCAATCTTCTTTCTGGTTTTGACAAAGACGTATGTAGTGCATTTTTTTGTTCATCTTTAGCTATTGCCACAGTTCGTTTAAATAGAGCTGCATAGAATTTATAGTCCATCCAATGTTTCGGTGAATGATTATGTTGGAGACTTTTCCACGCTGCTTTTCTTCGCCTATAATCCCGTGTGCAAGCATCGTTCCACCATGATGACTTTGACGGCGAGCTGCCAGACATAACCGTAAACTCAGCAGGCTGAATAGAAGAGTTTAAAAGCGATACCACTGAGTCAGCCCTCCGTTGTTCATCGTAAGCGCTCAGTGCTGATAAACCTGCATTTATAGTTGATTTATAAGTTTTATAATTAATTAGTCATCTTTGTCGTACAATAGGAGCCTGATTGATTGATGTGTAGTTTTTATTGGCGCAAGGGCCAGATATGGCCAAAGAGCGCCATGTACGTAGTGATGAGTAATCAATGAATGGTTTGTTAATAGATTAAGAAATTAGTTAAGAATGGTGGATAAATGTGGCTGTAAAGGGGCCTAAAATCAATCACTAAGATGTTTAGAATATAAATATACTAAAATTATCGCAATGATTTGTGATGTGCGCTATGATCATAAAATATTTGCGATGAAGAATAGTTAGCAGGACCTGGAGGTGACAGCAGCACTAGTACCTCACAGAGCCCTTGGGGGCAAGGACTGGTAGGCACGTGCTTACAATTGTGCTTGTATTGCAGCTGCAACCTCCAAGAGGAGGTCGTGCTACAAGTATCCGGGCCAAATGACTTTTAAGATGTTGGTTTCAGCTAAAAATTTCAGTACTGTTTGAAATTCAAAAAGCGGTTCATGGCTCAGAAAAAATGCAGGGTGTAAAGGTAAGTGGTGACGATATGCGAAACGGAAGTACTTTTTCCTCTCTGTTTCTACTTCAGGGCACTCAAGAAGAACATGGAGGACTGTAAGACTATCGCCACACTTTGTACATGACGGAGGATCACTTCCATTCAGTAGGAAAGAGTGAGTGCCGTAAGTATGCCCTATTCTTAATCTACAGAGGAGCACTTCTTTGTGTCTTGCTGTTCTCTCAGATATCCAGTTTCCTAATTTTGGTTTTATGGTGTGCAGTTTATTTAATACTTCGTCATCCCACTGGCTTTGCCAATACTTCCTCAACTTATGATGTAAGAAGGGCTTGAGGTCTGTAGCTGGTATGGGTTTATTTACGTCTGTCTCACTAAAAGTAACTAACGAAGCATTTTCATCAGCAGCTACATTGCCTTTTATTCCTCTGTGGCCAGGTATCCAACATAAGACAATGCTTTGGTTTTGCACATATGCTGAGCATAGTGAGGTGTATAGCTCATTAAATACAGAGTTTGTGTGTCTTCGGAAGCTCATTAGGGCTTTTACAACACATAATGAGTCTGTGAATATGATAGCCTTATTGAGATTAGTCTGCTTGATATGCTTTACCGCTGAAAGTATTGCGTAAGCTTCAGCTGTGAAAATACTTGTGTTTGGATTTAGAGCACCGGACGTCGAAAAAGACGTCCCGAGGGCTGCATATGCGACACCAGAAGATGACTTCGAGGCATCTGTATAGAATTCTGAGCGGGAATACTTCGCCTGAAGTTCAAGGAAGTGCGAGCGTATGTGTGCCTCAGGTGCACGTTTTGTTATTTCGACAAAAGAGATATCGCACTCTATGGTCTGCCATTCCCACGGCGGTGGCAGGCGAGTGGGAGCCATAAGGGTATTTTCTGCTAGTGGAATACCTATTTCTTCTGCCAATGCTTGCAAGCGTAGGGACAAGGGTGTTCTAATACCTGGGCGGTTACGATGAAGTGTGGCAGTGGAGAGGTCCTGGATAGTTATATAGCATGGATGCTCAGTATCTGATTTTACCTTCATGTAGTAGGAGAAACTGAGATATGTTCTTTGAAGATGCAGAGACCATTCATTGGACTCAACATAGAGGCTTTCAACGGGGCTTGTCCTAAAGGCACCTGTTGCTAGACGAATACCAAGGTGGTGGACTGGGTCTAGGATTCATAGGGCACTGCGTGTTGCAGAATGGTACACCACGGCACCATAGTCAAGGCGCGAACGTATGAGACTCCTATACAAGCTAAGGAGACATCTTCTGTCAGAACCCCAGCTTGTGTGTGACAGAAGCTTCAGTAGATTCATCGTCTTCAGGCACTTCGCTTTCAAATATTTCAAATGGGATATGAATGTTAGTTTAGAGTCTAGAATGACACCTAAAAATTTATGTTCGCGACTCACAGATAGGCGTTCTCCATTTAGATGAATAACGGGGTCTGGTAATATACCTTTCTTATTAGAGAAGAGAACGGCCGTACTTTTCTGAGGGTTTAGTTTAAATCCATTCTCGTCCGCCCACTTAGACAGCTTATTTAAACCAAGTTGTACTTGTCGCTCGCAGATAGCCAGATTACATGATTTGCAACCGATTTGTACATCATCCACATATACAGAGTAAAACAATGTACGTGGAATGATGGTATGCAGCGAGTTCATTTTTACGACAAAGAGGGTACAGCTTAGCACACCGCCTTGTGGTACACCAGTCTCCTGCATAAATGGACGGGACAGGGCGTTACCGACTCTAACGCGGAACGTGCGATTGGAAAGATAACTTCGAATAACGTTAAGCATATTGCCTCGGACTCCCATACCAAACAGATCACGGAGAATTCCGAAGCGCCTATGTGGTATCGTATGCTTTCTCCATGTCAAGAAATACCGACAGGAAGAACTGCTTGTGTACAAAGGCATCACGGATGTTAGCCTCAATGCGAACCAGGTGATCTGTTGAAGATCTACTTTCCCGGAACCCACATTGTAAGGGGTCTAGTATTTTATTAACTTCGAGATAGTGAAGCAGGCGTCGGTTAACATTTTCTCGAACAGTTTGCATAGGCAACTTGTCAGAGAAATAGGCCTGTAACTGCTGGCCAAGGATGGGTCCTTGCCCTCTTTGAGAATTGGGATTATAATTGCTTCTTTCCAAGAGGAAGGAATGTACCCGGCAGACCACATTGCGTTAAAAAGTGATAATAGTGTTTTCTGGGTTTCAGAGCTTAAGTGTTTTATCATGTCATAAATTATTCGGTCGGTTCCTGGAGCCGAATTATTGCAGCAGTTCAGTGAAGCTTGAAATTCCGCCATGTTGAATGGATGATTGTATGGTTCAGTCTGTCTGCTTTTTTGAAACAGAGGAACTCGTTCTGCTTGTCGCTGATAGCTCAAGAATGTGTCAGAGTAGTGGGAGGAACTGGAAATGTATTCAAAGTGTGCTCCTAAAGTATCAGCTTGTTCTTTAAGCGTGTCTCTCTCGGTATTGACTAAAGGCAGAGGCTGAGATTGCCGGCCTTTTAATTTTTTGACTCTGTTCCAAGCTCTCCTCTCGTCTCTGTAAGAATTTATACTTGAAATGTATTTTTGCCAGCTGTCCCTTTTGGCACGGCGGCGTGTTCGTCTACCCTGAGCCTTTATTTCCTTGAAGATGATGAGGTTTTCTGTTGTTGGTGAGTCGCGAAGACGACTCCAAGCCTTATTTTGCTTCCTGCGCGCTTCCCTACATTCGTCATTCCACCAGGGAACACGACGTTTTGAAGGCGTCCCATTAGTTTCCGGAATACATATTGACGCTGCATTGACTAGAAATGCTGTTACGTATGCCACTGCGTCATCAATATGGAGTGTACAAATATCATCCCAGGTCAAGTACGTGAGCTCTCTGTATCGCTTCCAGTCGGCTGAGTCTACCTTCCACCTGGGAGCATGTGGAGTGTTTTCATCTTGTTTTGCACAGTTTAAAACAATGGGAAAGTGGTCGCTCCCATATGGGTTCCTAATAACACTCCACTCCAGATAGGGAACAAGAGTACTTGACACTATGGTAAGATCTATCGAGGAAAATGTTTTGTGTGCAAGACTGTAGAATGTAGGTTCCTTCTTGTTAAGTAAGCAGGCACCCGAGGAAAACAGGAAATTTTCTATTAGGCGCCCTCTCGCATCACAACGACAATCTCCCCAAAGGGTACTATGCGCATTGAAATCTCCTGCAACTATATAGGGCTCAGGAAGTTCATCGATAAAGTTCTGGAGGTCTGTTTTCAATAGTTGAGAACCAGGAGGAATATATAAGGAACTAATTGTAACTAATTTGTTAAATATCACAGCTCTAACTGCGACTGCCTCAAGAGGCGTTTGCAGCTGTAATTGCTGAGCAGCAACTCCCTTATCGACTATAACTGCTACACCGCCGGACGATGCGGCAGCACCGTCGCGGTCTTTGCGGTAAATGGCATATTTCCGGAGAAAATCGGTATGTCTAGAATTAAGGTGTGTCTCTTGGACACACAGCACCTTTGGGTTAAACTTATGTAGTAGTTCTTTAATGTCATCAAGGTTCCGCAGAAGACCTCTGACATTCCATTGTAATATTTCAGTATTCATGTCTAAATAAAAAGAGGTTTGTGCTGTGTGTCTAAGAAGATTACTTAGCTTACAGAGCCCTTCCCGGGCGCCGTAATGCGGGGTTTGTCTTTCTTGCCGCGGTCCTGAGACTCGCGGCGGTCCTTCGGCGCTGGCTGCGCCGTCTGGCTAGGATTAGTGTCCATTGCCTCTTGGGAGGTGCTGGACATCCGCTCTTGTGAGCGGTGTGGTCGTCGTGAAGACCTCGCCTCAAGAGACGAAGCCTTAGAGCCTATCAACCCGGAGGTCGATGGGCCTTGCATTAGGGACGGCGAAGCAGTGCTGGCTGCTTTCACCAGGGGGGCTGGTGGCACTTCCGCGGCCACACTCTTTGTGGACCGGGCAGATGCCGGAGTCTGCTGCGGCGCTGCCCCCTTGCGCACCGTATCAGCATACTTTGTGGAATGAAGAAATGATACACGCTTTCGCGCTTCCTGGAATGAGATGTTTTCCTTTACTTTGACGGTGATTATATCTTTTTCTTTTTGCCACGTCGGGCACGCTCTAGAGTAAGCTGCATGTCCACCGTCACAGTTCGAACAGTGGAGTGCGCCATCACAGTCATCTGAGGGGTGATCGTGGTCACCGCACTTGGCACAGGTTTGTCGGCCTCGGCAACTTTGTGAACCGTGGCCATACCTCTGACACTTGAAACACCTTCGAGGATTCGGTATGTATGGTCGGACACGGACTTTCGTGTATCCTGTTTCTAACGTTTCTGGCAGCACACTGGATGCAAAGGTGACGATCAGATGTTTAGTTGGAATTTCTTTGTTTTCCCGTTTGATTATTATTCTCTTAACTATGGTGACATTCTGCTCCTTCCAGCCCTCTAGGAGCTCTTCCTCGGTCAGGTACAGCAGATCATCGTCGGAAATCACTCCTCTGCTTGTGTTCATGGATCGATGTGGAGTCACTGTGAGGTTCACACCACCAAGTGAGGCCAGATTTGGGAGTTTGTCATATTGTTGTTTGTCGCGGACCTCAAGAGGGTCACCGCTCGCCATCTTTGTAACTTTGTAGCCGGGACCAATTGTTTCGGTGAGATTTTTCGCAACAGTGAAAGGTGAAATCATTCTTACGGTCTTTCCAGAGTTTTCACTATGAATGACATGGAATCGTGGGAAGGTTTCTTTGCGTTGAAAGAAGAATTGAGCTGTTTCTTCGGTGCGCCCTCTTTTTGAGAGAGGACGATCAGGTAGTTTAGGGAATGATGCTAATGCCATACAGGTTTATTGATTTCGGCAGCGATGGTAGCCGCCCACCATGGAGCCCAACAAGGGGACGGTACAAGGTTTGAAGATTACCTGCACACGCCAGCTATACACCGCCACTATAACCTAATATATATATCCAAGGTTGGATATAATACACAAGGTTAACCCTTGCCGCCCAGAAATTCGGAAGTGAGAAGAAGTGACTAGAAGACAGGAAAGAACGAAAAGTGGGAGAGAAAGACAAAAGATTGAAGAGGGGGACAGGAAAAGGCGACTGCCGATTTCCTCCAGGTGGGTCAGTCTGGAGGTGCCGTCTATGTGAAGCAGAGGCCGAAGAGGTGTGTTGCCTCCACCGGGGGGCCTTAAAGGTCCAAGCACCCGGCATCGGCTCAACCCCCAGGATCCCCCTTTCCCCAGACACAGCTAAGCCGCGCATGGCTACACGCGGTAGGGTCCAACCCTCATGTGCTCGGGTCCGTGGTGTCGCAACACACCAAACGCCTGCTTACGCAGACGCCCCTGCGGGGCAATAGGAGCCTGAAGTGAAAGCATAATTTCAAGAGTGATGGGTAAGTGATCGCTACTTGTTCCATTGTCAAAGGTGTCCCAAGATGAAATAGACATGCTAGCCAGAGGAGAAAGTCAGATCTAATGCAGAAGAGAATTGCCCGCGTAGAAAAGTAATTTGTCCTGAATTGTCACATTGAAAATTGCTGTCATGCACCCAATTCCACAACCTCTTTCCACAACCATCCGTTTTAATTCCCCAAGAAGTATGATGCGAATTAAAATGTTCTGCCAGGAGCGTTGCATTTGAACAGTTTCGGAACAGCGAGTCCAGGTGATCAGTGTTCTTGACTCCGTTCGGGAAGTACGTATTAACCACTGTAAACACAGCACAACCTAGCAGCAAAAAATCTAATCCTAAAATTTCGCAGTCTGAACACACATGTTCAAAAGTTACGGTTACCTTATGATAAGTTTTTGATGAAACTAGTATTAGCAGCCCACCGCCCCTACCTGGATGATCTAAACGAAAAGTTCGAAAGTTATTAACAGTAAATCTTTGATGTGACAAAAGCCATGATTCTTGAAGTAAAATAACATCTGGTATTAGTTTGTCTACTAAATAAAGAAGGTCAACGTAACCTGAGGATATAGAGCGGCAATTCTATTGGAGAACTTTAACTGATGCTATGGCGATCCTAGAATGAATGATTCCACCGCAGAACGCAACGCATCCTGCTCGTGGTGATCACTGTTCTTTCCTTTTTTAGGCTTAGATTTAGGAGTATCCGTGGGAGAAAGTGGAGAACCCTTACGTCTATTGCTGATGGTCCCAAGCTTCATGTGTCCAAATGAGTGCCTAGGTCCCGCAGTTGCTGAGACCGGAGAACAAACTGAGGTATCGGACTCAACCTCTGCCTGATTGTCAAAGTTCGATTCGCTTGAATGGCGCGCGGGAATACTACATGAAGTGGGGTCAGCAGCAGCAGAGTGCAATTGGAGGGGGCTATTGAATTTGGCAGTTAGCATCTCAGTTATACCTTCGGCAAAAGTGTTAAACAGTCGCTCCACAACTATAGGCACTGCCTTGTCAATGGCTGCGGCTACAGCGGCCGAAACTGTGGCTTCTAGAGATGTTGACTGACGGGAAACAGCTGCTGCGTAACCAACATCGTGCTCCTTTATTGCTGATATTGCTTCCGCATGGGAACAATGACGTTTCTCCGCGATCTCAAGCACCTAAATCTCATGGCCTCGCGCAGGGCAGTTACTATCTGTAGCACTATGAGATGCATCGCACAAGCAACACCTAGGTGCATCTTCGTCGCAGGCTGATGTAGAGTGAGAGCCGCCGCAATTACAGCATCTCACTGAAGATCTACATGCATTAGCACTGTGTCCAAATCTCCAGCAGTTTCGGCACTGCAATGGCCTAGGTGATAATGTCTCCACGCGGAACAAATACGGCCAAGCCTTCAATTCAGACGGGCGTGTTAAACCGGCGAACGAGACGATAACGATCTCAGTTGGGACTCGGTTATCAACCACCGACCTATTGCATCTATAAACAGAAACAACACCAGCCGGAGAGAGCATCTTCAACAAGGCCTCAGGAGTAATATTGGTAGGAACCCCGCGAACAATGCCTTTCACGCATGCGAGATGAAGCACGAAAGCACGAACCGCGATGCTAGCGAATCTCATCCAATTAAGCAAATCAGTAAGCCACTGAATATTAGATGACTCACATAGAATGCCTGTCTTGCCAAAACGCCTCACCTCCGAGATGTCAACGAAGTGCTCGGTAATACCGCGCAGCTCCTCCTGGAAACTTTCTGATTCGGTCAGCCGAATGGAACCACCATCCGTGGGAACGAGCGCCACGGGCAAGGTACTGACTCCATTCCGAAGAAAACACTCCTGGGGCACCGACTCAGTGGGACAGCTAGCCGACCAGGGCGCGCCCTGGCCGGGACCGGAGACCGGCATTCGTGGTCCCTGGAAAAAAAAAACCTATAGAAGAAACGAACCACTACGAGCAGTTAAAATGTGGCCAATCCCTTTTGGATACGAGACAAGAGACAGAACGGTGGCCAGAACCACAGAATCGCGAGAGCACCCTTGACGTGTCCGGCCTTGCGTCTTCCTCGGGCTTTGTACTACTTCTACTTCCGACACTTGGTCGCGCCAAGAGCCCAGACACACTTCATCGTCTTTCTCAAGGCGGCTCATATCTTGAGCATCTCTTGATGATATCGTAATAATATGAATGTCTGTACTACATATGCCAAATGGCTGTGTGGCAAAGTGTATGGTGTGTGGAGTGCGCACTGTGCGGTGGATGGAGACAGACAAGAAGCAGACAATAAAGAATGTGTGCGCGGGGCGAATTCCATGCTGGATGGAAGACGACAATGTCGAAGAGTGTTCGGCATGTGAAACATGCGGCGCAAGAACAAAAAAATTAAAGGAAAAGGCATCTAATCAGAAGAAAACACTGAGCTTCTAGGGGCCAATCAGGAAAGGACAAATCGACCATAGTGGCAGAAAAGCGAGGTGCACTGGCAGAACAAGGTAGAGTTCCAGGAAGCGACGCCAAGAGAAGGTCAGCCACCGGACCAAGAGTTGAAGAGGGCCGTTGGGTTCCGGACCCGAGCCTCCAGGACTTCACCCGACCGGGGCCTCCTGCCAACCTGTTCCTGGGCGTCGCCAGTCTACCTGATCGTGAACTGCTGCTCGAGGCTGGCGACCTTCTGCGCCCGTGGGCAGAACGAGAGCAGTCGAGCTACGGGCCCGAGTTCTACGCCCAGCTGCCTGGCCAGAACGCCGCTGCCATCTGCCCGTGCCGCCAGCCGCCTACCTTCCCTCTCCAAACCAGAGCTACTGCACTCTGGTGGCCCGTTCATCCACCGATCCCGTCGACATGGTGGTGAGACATTACATTTTTTTACGTTTTCCAAAGCCCGTTCACGAACGTGAAATTTCGCAGCATACCCCCTTCAAGTTTTTGTCGAAGAAAACTTTGAAGCAAGAATTCATTCATGCTGATGTAATTGTGCAATGAATTACAGCAGTTCATTTAACTTGCTTGAACAATGAATGAATAAAGAAATTAAATGGAATCATTAGTTGGTTGCACTACACCTTAGCATGCAACATAATTGGTGAATGTATATCCAGAATTTATTTTCTTCCACATCAATTAATTTCATTCATGTGAGAAATTTTCTAAATGTTTTTTTTCTGCTTGCATTAGTATGACCACAGGTAAATTATTGCAAGGCGGTGAATTATTCATGGCTGCCAAAAATGTAAACAATTCTTTTTTTCCAGAAACATGAGGTTGTCCGATGACTATGTACTATGTTTTAAGGGTGTCTTGTGCTCTGGCGTTGCCCCAAGCGCACGGTAACGCGAAGGTTGGCATGTGAGGAGCATCTCCTCTGGATCGGCCGTGGCTGCTCTTAGCTGTCAGCTCGCAGCTCTCTTATATTGAATGGTAATCTGCGGCGGGCGCAAACGCTGAGCTAGTCAACGTAGCTGGGGCTTCCTGTGCGCTATCTTCTCACTCGTTCATTTCTGGAGGTCGCGTAATTTTGAGTATCTTAAACGCGTAGAAGCGAGAGGTAGACGAAGCGCTCGCTCCCCTCTTCCTGCGCTTTTCGTGATAGCATCATCCCACTGCAGGCGGCACTATCAACCGCGAAGGTGGAGTAGAGGCCAAAGTGTGCAGGCTTCGCTTCGTACCACCGATGTGAAGATATCGTCGACCCGGCATGGAGCCGTATTTTAGACCGCAGCCCCTGTTGCTGCGGCGGGCGTCGGCGTTGTCCCTCGGCATCATCGAGCAAACGAGCACAGCCAAAGATTAAAGCGAACGCAGAGCGCAGCGCGAGAAGATACGCGTAGTGCCGTGCAAGAGTTGCGACGACCGCTATGAGATAGCGCCAGAGGAACGCGCCGTCGTCTGTTCACCGATGGCATGCGGCGTGCGCGTATATAACGATACCATATATGGAAACAAAGCACTGCATGAGCGGAGGTCTCTGCCGCGGCTGCTGTGAATCTCGCCCACCCAAGCGTGTCGTGATCTCCCGATTAGCGAGGCAGTCGCGTCGCACTTCGCTTCGTTTGCAACTTGCCGCACGACATAGATTGTCCGCGCCAGCCAATATATCGCGAAATGAAAACACGTATAAAGCCGAGCTCAAATTACGCATTAGGGAGTATCGTAATTGTCAGTGAACTTCTTGGTCGCCGACTCTCGAATTCAGCAAAATAAAATTTGTTTTCTCATGTAAATTTGCTTTCCAATTGCACGGTATTTCGGAAAACTTTGACGTCGTTTCTATGCAAAAAAAAAAAAAAACCGTCAGCCACTGTAGCCAATTGCATAAAAGGTGGAATTCCAATATACAGTTAAACCTCGTTATAACGAAGTCGGTAAAATCGGCAATCAGGTTCATTATATCAAAATTTGGCTATTGAAATTCGACTTTTTTACGCAATAAGTACAATCGCCGATGAATTTTGCTTACATGGAAGGAGCCGCAAATTCTTACGTATAACAGGCAATCAGAAAAAGCAAATTTGAATAAGAAAGAAATTAATGTTATTGGATTTGCGAGTCCATCGTCGACGACATCACATCGGCGGTACGAAGCGAAACCAGCCACGCTTTCGCGTCCCTCCGGCCCCGTGGCTGAAAGTGTCGCCCGCAGTGGGACGACCCTATCATGAAAAGCGCCGGCAGCGGGGAGCCAATGCTTCGTCTGCCTCTCATTTCAACGAACTTGAGATTACGTAACCTCTAGTACTAAACGTGCGGAAAGAAAGCGCACATGATGCCACGCTACCTCAACACGCCAAGTCTTTGCACATGCGGTAGATCACCTCTAAAACAGGGCGCGCGGGCTGTGTACGCACTCAGCCGCGCTGACAGCCATGCGCAGCCACGGCCGCGCTAGAAAAAGACATGCGCGCACCTACCCCCATTTCCTCTCATCCCTCCTTTTCCCTTGCTCTCGCGGGAAGACGGCGCTCACCAAGCCACCATCCTTCTCAATTCACCAATCAGTGCACGCTTTCACTAACACCTGAAGTGCAAGCTTTCCGCTCGCACCCAACACTTCTTTATATTGAGGTCCTAAATGCATGATGTTCTATAGACAAGAAATAAAAAGTTATATACTTCATTATAGCGAGAAATTCGTTACATTGAGGTATAATTTCGATATAACGAAGTGCCGATTTTACCGACTTCTTTATGTAGAGGTTTAACTTTTTATAGAGAGGTTATATAGACGTGTATATATTAACTGTGTCGGAACGTCAGTTTCTGGATAAAATGGAAGAACGCGAATATTCGCGTTCGAACAAATATTCGAAGAAATCGAATATTTTATTTCAGCGTTCCTCTAGGATACAAAGCATCATCAAACAATTGGCTGAATTCATAATTTTGAAAATCCTCATGCCAATTGGCTTCATCATAATCCTGTTAACAAGCCGACAGGGCGAAGAAAAATAACTCATTTTGAATGTTACAAGAGCAGACGTGCTGTCGCACAAGTGTTGTGCGTGTTGTGTTGTGTGCAGACACAAGTGCTGTCGCTGTTTTTTCGCAAAAATATGTCCCAACCGGCCCAAATTAGCACACAGTAGGTGCAGAAACCTTATGCGCAGGTCGCCTAATAATACCGACCTTAAAAATTCTGTTCACACTGCAGTTATCTGAACAAATCAAAGCACTGCAGTTGCAGATAAATTCGAAAATAGCATTAGCGACATTTCCATCGGTGCCGATTGCAGCTCTACAACCGACCTAACGGCCAAAATAAAAGGCGATGCGCGCTCGAAATCAGGCCAGTACAGTTTCGGATTCCTCAACGTCGCATGCCGCGATTCGCGATGTTCGTTTGTCAGTACTGCGATCTACGGTGCGCGAACAAAGGCAATCTAAAAAGACATGTTCTAAATGTGCATAACGTACGTCTCACCAGCCCAAAATATGAATGTGATGAGTGTAGCGTAAAGGTTTTCACTTTAAGTGAGCTTAGGTCACACCACATCAGCGAGCACGATTTCCAGCCGGCATACCAGCAGCATCAATTTCCAACAATGACAGGTAAGTCACTCTGCTCTCCTCATATCTGTGCAGCACTGATTTCATCTCACTCGCAAGAAAAACCAGCTCCGGTTAGTGGCACAACAGCCTCTGATAAAAACAGTAACCACATGGGGCGAGGCAAGGAGGAGCACGAGAACCCGGAGCACTGGGTCTTTGTGCCCTTCTCTCGTCCGGTGTGGTAGCACTGTTTTAATCTGATCATAACCAACGAGCCTGACAGTCAATCCTAGCTTTACTGTTAAAACAAGGCAACACTTTGTCCGTCTCACTGGTGTGCCAGAAATTCTTTTACGTGTAGTATTTTGTCAATGCCGAAAAGCGTAACTGTAGATACGGCATTTCATGCACAAAATTTTTCATTGGCCTTCGGACTACTCTAACAACAGTAACTTAGTGATGGGCCGCCCGAAAATGTAAGGATTTCAATCGAATACCATGTCTGTTCATCGCTGTCATAAAAGCCGCACGCAATGCGGGCGGCTTACCGCCTACGCGCCGTCATAGTTCCATAATGGCGGATGTGCTTTACTTGGCCTAACGAGACAATAGGGAGTTCGATTTTACGTATGCAAAGCGCCACGCGTGGTTTACGTTCTTTTGTAAGCTCGGCCGTTTCGTCCCATAACTTTGCATGCGCAGTCTAAAACTCTTCAATGTGTTGTTTACGCACACGCGCACACCCGCAGTGGCAGTACGTGCATCGAGACTCCTGGTGTGTGTACTGGCCGACCTACTCAGCTATATCGGACGTAGCTATGGCAATTTGAACAGTTTTTGCCACCTTGCACACTCAGTGTAGGCCTCCTGCGCTGTAGTTTTGAAAGATGCCTAGCGCAACGTCAGTGAGGCGTTGAATCGAGTAGTACAGACTACAATTCCTGCCTTCGTTGGTTGCATTACTGTCGAATGCGAAGCACCCTAATTCACTTGTCCTTGGCGCCTAGTGCGCGTTTTCTGTTCTTAGTACTGCAGCTTCAGTTTCACCACTTCCCATATCCCGCTGATACGGAGCAGAGAGGCGAGAACGCAGAATACGCGCCGTTGGAACACACGGGGAAAGCGAAACTATGCGTACCCTCCACGACGGCCGCTCAAAACCGACCGCGGTCATAGCAGAGTCAAAATCGAAGAATCTACAGCCACAAACTCGAAAAGAAAAAAAGTTTCGAGCCATCCTGCGCACGTGCCGACAAATTTTCGCTGTTTTAAACGCATGCGACGGAAATTGCAATCGCACTCGTCGCAGGAGGCCTGCCCCGTGCGGTCGACAAATTCGTCCGAGCAATCGGCGCGATCTTTTGATGGCAAAAGGAAGGAAAAAACAAATAATGTCGCAGTTTCGCCCGAAAGATTAGTAGAGAGCTATTCGTAGTAGGCATTCGTAGTATTATCGGCTGCGTAAACCTGGACACATTCGCTTACCAACTGAATTAACAAGCGTGGTGTCAGCGCGCACAAGCATTACACTGAATGACCCCAAACAACGACTGTCAAAACGCTGCCAGCAAGCGCATCCGCCGCAGCCGACAATGGTCGGTCTATCGCTTCAACGGAAACTGAACCGCGAATGCACAGCGCATAGAAAGGTGAGAGCCCTGTGGAGATAAGAGACGGTGCGGGCGACCCGCCGGGCAAGCTGCGGGGAAGTTGTTGGCAGAGGAAAAGGTGCCCCCCCCCCCCCCCCCCCCCCCCGCGCTGCCTTCCCAGTTTCTTGCTTTCGCGTGGGAGATTGAGTGGCAAGTTCCCCTTGCGCCCGGTTGCAAGATAAGCATTTGGTAAAGCAGCACAGCGTCGCCCCGCCTCCCTCCCTCCCATACCCGTACGTCCTTTCGCGTGATGGTCGTGTTTGCTTTTCGCCATGCGTTCGCTCTCCGTAGTGCGCGGAGAACCGTTTGCTTCCCGCCGTGCGTTCGTTCGCTCTCCGTGGTAGCGCGCGGCGACGATTTTATCGCCCTTGGACTTTATACTGAACCTCACGACCGCAGAAATCCGGTTGAAGTGTCCATATAATTGCTATCGCAATAAAACAGCGAAAAGGTGAATGAGAGTCGAAATGAGCCGAGAATCTACGATTGCCGCACGCAGGTGTGTCCCGTACAAATTTCGGACCTAATTACTGATGAGTGCATGTCGCGTACCGCGCAGAGCGAATTGTATCCATTCTGCGAAAACAGAAGCTGATTCTCATTAATTACGATGCACTTTCGTGCGTGTACAGTTTAGGAGCTTAATATGCAGCTTTTAACTCGCAACTACTGATACATATGCGTCGTACAAATTATTCAATTTATTCTGCATGACCGGCCTTCCCGTTTCTCGCCGGCGTTGGCTCTGCATATAGACTATTGCCATATGCACCAGTGCGCTCGCACGTACGAGAATCGGCATGTACGTACCATTTATCGGATTTTAAGTAAACGCCCCCCCCCCCCCCTAAAAAATCTTGGACTTTCATATGCATAAAACCGCTCAGTATTTTTCTTTTTTTCACTTCGTTTGCAATGTGTCGCATACGACAGATTGTCCACGCCATCCAATATATGAAAACGCTTATAGAGCTGCGTTCAAATTTTCTATCAGGGAGTGTCATAATCGTTAGTGAATTTTGACTAAAATCAAAGGATGAAGGGACACTTTCTTCGTCTTTTGCTGCGTTCTAAGCGATAATGTGATGCAATACCAACTAGCCCACCTATCCATCCTATTGAAAGGTTTATAATGGCTGGTTGAAGTCTCTTTTCTGCTGCAGTTTGCGGTTCGCAAACATTTTGTTTGCGGAAGTTTAGTGCCCTGAATTGTTAAGTACAGCATTTTGTGATGAGTTACAAGCGTGCTTAATCACCTCTCATCATGCTATTCAACTTAATATAGGTGTGTCTTTAGACCGGTGCGACTGAAAGTCTGGAAAATATGGGATTGTTAAAATGCCGTTTTATGATTGATGCATAAAGTAAATGGAACGCCTATGTATTTAATTGCACACTTTGAGAATGAATATCTTGAAACTCGTGTCTTACAAAATATTTATTCAACTGGATACACTTGCGAACTCACCGGTTGCAATTTGTAAATTGCAATATGCACCACAAATTAATTATAAAATTAATCAGTAATGTTTTGTTAATTAGACAATTATGTATTTTAATTTCTTATGCATGTTCACCTCTGAGTAACGACTAGAATTATATCTGCCACAGGCAATTTATAAATATTATATATGGTCTAAGCCATGCACTCCTAACCACTTAAGTGTTTTATTATTTTGACCAAAGTGATTATTTTGCTTCTTTTTTATGACTTATTTGCAACTTTTACTCCATCAAAAAGCGTTTTAAAGGCTTTTCAGTCAATTTGCATCCAAAATTTAAGGACAAGAATGATGCACCAGTTTCTGGCTAAGTCAATGTCATCTTCGCTTTCTGAATCATAACTTTCGATAGAAACGATGAGAACACTTATCATACTCTGCTCGAAGAACAAAACTCTAGTGCATCGCTTTCATTATCAGAACTGAGCAGTGGCTTTGTTTTGCATGCTCAACTCACTTGCGAGCTGTTGGTTGTAGATGTCATTATTCCAAATGTGCCAACAGGTGCAAAAAGTGTGCGATTCCAAAAACGCAGTCTTTTAGCCCTGACAAAGTGCTCCCATCTATGCAATAGAAAACAAAGACTCCAATAAACGTGCCGCGTCAGCGCTGACGAAATGGATGTTGGAGAACATCAAGACAGAGTCAACACGGACTTTCAGGTGCTGAAGAAAAATCTTGGCATCTATGTAGTGCAACAAAAAAAGAAAGTAACCGTACATTTTAAATGCAGGCACTGCAGTCGTCTATGTATCATAACAAAAACGAAGTGGACGGGCTGAGTTCGTCCAAATCACTTTGAAAACGGGATTATTGCCGTTGAGCTGAGCTTGTTTCAACCACTTAAGGGGTTAACATTGTATGTTGAAGATGAAGAGCACAATGTGGCAGCTACTTTATCCCATGCTTTGGTTGAGGTCGATGGTGACTGGATTGACTAGGCTTCACCAGTTTCGGTTTCGAGGAGGCGCCGGCAATGTACCAAAACGATATCATCACCCTTACTGCACCTGTTGGTGGCTCCTGTTGGTGGCTGTTGGAGGACGGCAGAAAACTAGGGGGGGTGATGAAGTTAGGAAATTTGCAGGCGTAAGCTAGAATCTGCTAGCGCAAGACGGTGGAAATTGGAGACCGCAGGGAGAGGCCTTTGTCCTGCAGTGGACATAAATATAGGCTGACAATGACGATGATCCAAGTAAAGTCCAAATTTTGGAACAGAGTTGCAAAATTTTCATTACAATTAAAGCTCTTGTTTCGCTTTACCCAACTACAAAACCGACCAATTTAAGAACTGTTTCAGTTAAGTAGCAATTAAATTTAACCGATAACTCTTTACACAGCTTCTCTGTACTTCATTTTTAGAATTAACTAGGATCAAATAAACAATCCTTGACTTTTATTGGCTTACTAAGTCTCTTTCTTTACCTTTTAGTAACATAATTTTCATGTTCCATCTTGTTAAAGTAAAAAAAAAACTTGTTAGTAAATGTATTTGTTTAACATTATTAAATATTCAGTAACATATATTCGAAGCTAAGCATTTGTATTGCAAAATTTTGATAGTCGCATGCCCCTAGTGCCTAGGCTTCGGAAATAATAACTCCTTTTATGCACAGCATGTCAATGTCTCATTCATTTGCAACTTTCTGATTAGCTTTCAAGTCATGGAAAGAAAAAGTTGAAAAAGATACCCGGAGCCGCTATGTTGTCACGACAAGCGCCAAAAAGGGAAGCCCCCAAGGAAAGGAAACAACATATTACAGCTGCCATCGGTCTGGAACGTTCGTACCACAAGGTATTGTGCACTGTCAGCGGTAGCCTACTTAACAGCATATTGGGGCTTCGCGCTACAATATGTCGTTAAGCAAACAACAACTTGTCTAACAACAAGGCATTCTGTAGTCACTTATTTAATTTACACCATTTTAATACAACTTTACTTGTCTCCACTATTTTGCTCCCATTATTTGCCTCACCTATCCTCTCACATTCCTGATGTACTTGCTGCACTTCTGCAGACCTGCACTACTGCACCTTGCAGTGATTTCAGCAAAAAAAAAAAAAAAATTCCTGGCACCTGTAGCAGCGACTGCAGGGGTGGGACTCGTGCGCCAATTGTGCCATTTTGTTACAACCGCAAACTCCTGTTGCGGTCTGCGATGGGGACAGAGTGCGAGTGCTCATAGCTCAGTGCGCGCTGCGTTTTCGCCGCTTAGTTCGCGTTGGAGTGAGAGGCAGCACGAAAGTCAATTCGCTCGCTGCTGCCGCTGCGCTTCTCACACTCCATCGTTTAGACAGCGAGTTTCCGCGGTCATCGAGTGAGATGTGTTCACGTTTGCTTGTGCGCGCGTGACACCATGCTTGCTAATTAAGTTAGTATGCCTATGTTTACAAGTTTAGATGGCAAATAAAACTACTATCCTACTAGTAATAATAGCTGTATATTAATGTGCTATCGCAATCGCTCCTTCGCCTTTCGGGCGGAACTGTGACTTTTTATTCCAAGTCCGCCATTAGACCTTCGCGATATGTCAAAATGGCTCAGGCCTCGCCCATATGGGCATAAAAACAGATTGGAATATTTTTACGGTATACTGGCCCTGTAGATAGAGACGCCCGCCCACTGAACCTGCTGTAGCCTGCGTCTCCCTATATTATCTAGTTCGCTTGCAGTGCCCACAGCCTACTTTCCCTTGCTTCGCGCCTCAGCTAGGGAGCGCTGCGCTGCTTGGCCCGATCAACCGTATTCTAGTACACTCTAAATACAGCCGCCCTGGCCGTTCTGACAGCAGAAACAACAGCCGGAATTGGCCGCGCACGCGCCGGCCACTTGCTGAAAGCGCCGAAAAGTACAGTGTTATAAGCACCAAAATTACGAGAAACTGCGCGGGAGGCGCCGTTGCGTGGTCTGCGGAATGTGAGCGGCCGTACTATTTTTCGGAGAACCAATCCGCTCGCTGTTCGCGGCCACTGCCAGAGCACACATGCCGAAGCCGTTCAGCCGCAGTGTGGCACAATTTCGGTCAGTTTTCTGTGTTAGGAGCAGTTTGGCGCAGGATTCTGCGTTTGTATCAAAATGGCGCAATTGGCGCAGGAGTCCCACCCCTGCATATTCCATTATTTCACCAAAATTCAGATTGGCCTGCTCCAAACTTCCCCAAAACAGAATTTTTCTTGTCCCGAAAATTGCTGTTTGACTTTCGGCAGTCCCACTCTTGTGACTGGTACTGAAAATACCAAATAGATCACAAATAGCATATTCCCTATTACTCTAATCAAATCTCATTTGCAGTGAGATATTTCAATTCATTGTACATATTGGAGCACTTATTATTGTTGGAAATATGAAACTTCATTTACAACTGCTGTGAACTGCCTATATTTTTTGATGGCAGGCATTTAGAGGCTGCCCAACTTGTACAACTTGTGCAATTGACATTGTGCATCACAGTGTTAATGCATGTGTGGCACTGATGGAGTGTTTTACGACCAGACCGTAGAGTAGGCAGTGCCTTTAAAAGCTCATGTTTCTATTGAACTACTCCAAAGGGTTTTATTCATGAAAGCGAAAGTTTGATCACTAATGGCTGTAATGTGACTTAGTACTGCTGACTTGAGTATCATATGTTAAGGAACACGAGAAACAAGTTCAGCTACTATAGACTGCCTGTGGAAATGTCCGTTTCCATTTGCATAAGTGAATATGCGACTTTGTTGACCACAAAATTGGCACCAAAGTAACAATTACGTTTCTTCAATTGCAATCATCCATACAAAAAGTTAGTGATTTGGATCACACATGATCTCTCTTTGCCTCTCCATTGGCCTGAAGACCTGGTGCCGCACAGACAATGTCAAAGGTCTTTTACTACCACTTCTAGCAAGTCAGTGGGTGCCAGACAGAGGATGCTACAGCTTTTATCGGATTTGAACCAGCCATGTTAAATGTTTAAGCCAAAGTCAAGTAATTGACAAATTGACAATTTGATAACATGGTTATAAGTACAAAACACGCACCAAATGCAGTGTCGCTTTTGGGCATAAGAGGATAGCATTCTTAGCATCACAAAACTTGGAGGTGCTGGTCACATGGTATTACAAACTGTCATGTCAGTCAGCCTGGAAGGCTAAGTGGGCTGATTGAAAGCCACGCAGTGGCCATGCCAGTGACAGCTGGGTACGTGCCACATTAGCTATTCATTCATCTTTCATTCTGCATTCACAATCTGCACATGCATGCCTCTCCTGCTGCGTATACCGCCTTACTCTCCAGGAACGTGCAGCACTCCTTGCCCCTTCTCTCCTATATCTTCTTGCCTAAAGCTTCAGCACGGTGTCTTTTGACAACTGCACTTCCGTGTCAGTGATGTCATGTGAACCCTGCCCATTTGCATTCGTGTTGGGAATGCAAGTCAACACTTTAATAGGTAAATTTCTAATTTGTTGCGTTAAAAGACAGCATATAAATCATCATATTTTGCTTGTTCAAGGTATTCAGGTTTCACATTTTTAGTGAATTGGCTGCTTCGTAATTATGCAAAAAAGCAATAAATAAATGAAGTCCTTGGCTACAAAGGACAAGAGTGCATATCTCCGTCATGTCAGGTGCACCTTGGCAACAAAACACCTTAGGAGCTAAGGTTGTGAGTTGTTGAGTATGCATAGTGAATTAACTGCAGCGATAGTGAAATGGTAGAGCGTCCAGCTTGTGCGGAATCCTGGTGCCACTGAAAAGCCATTTTTTCCTAATGGGTAGAGATGTGCCATGAACTGGCACTCTGCTGTTTGTATGGGTTCTAATCCTGAAAGGGGGCCCTGTAGAGATTTGCAAAAGTCTCTGGGCCCCCCTTTTCGCACCATAGCTTTGGTGAAATGGTCGAGCATCCGCCGCTGCAGTGGGAGGTTGATATGTGCTGCTGCCAAGGATTGGTAAAATAGGTACAAGCAGCTCATGGCTTGGTGCTTGGCAACTACGAGAGTTCCAGACACTTGCAAGGACACAATCTATAGGGAAGTTGGCGACATGGGACCGCCAGACTCCTTTTTGAATAGTCTTGGTGTTTTCTTTCTATTAGTACTTGCATAGCAAGTATAATGGCTGAAAGAATCTCTTCCAAATGCACCCCTGAAATCCAGATGCCTGTCTGGGGGGCTGCTTGTAAGCATCTTATAAACCAATGTGTGTCTGGCGGTGGAGGACTAAACACACACCCACAGCCGAGCCGGTCATTATACCCGCTGGGCCGTGGCAGCTGGTGATTCTGCATCACAGTCTCCGTGCAGTTTTAATACTTGATTTACAAACATGCCACGGCTGTATTTGTGCTACTGGTGAAACCTATGTGATTGCAACATACGACGCTAGAATGAAGTAGTCTGAAGAGTTGTATAAGATACTCAAAAAATGTATTAAAGATAACTTATTAAACACCACCACATGAAAACGTATTGGAGTAGAGTATTAAATGCTGAGCAAAAATGTACATGACATCGAGCACTACCGTAAAATTGCGAGCAAGCGCCCGCACCCGTGCACAGCGCGTCTGTCACAACAAGCTCCTTGTGCGCCAATACTGCCCCTGACAGTGATGAACGGTGTATCTTAAATAGTGATAATACTCTGCAAAGTATTTAAGTTACAGCAGAAATACTTATATCGCATATTATTGAAAAGATATAAAGTTATACATCAGGGTGAGAGGTGAAGCTTAAATGTTTTGCATACAGCTGAGACCCTGCTATTAAGACTTGCACATACTGTGTGTCAGAGATACAGGTCTTTTTTATGAGGTTATTGCGTTCCAGTGTCATACTGTAAGTGGTCATAAAAGTTCTTTGGATGTCTCCATTTAAGAAACATGCAATTGAAATGTTTGTTTAGACATTTTAAGCTAGAAAAGGTAAACATAACTGTGCTTAGCCCCCGCAGGGGCGTCTGCGCAAGCAGGCGTTTGGTGAGTTGCGCCACCACGTACCCGAGCACACGAGGTTTGGAACCTCCCGCGTCTAACCGTGCGTGGCTTAGCCGTGTCCGGGGAAAAGGGGATCCTGGGGGTTGAGCCAATACCGGGTGTTCGGACCATTACGGCCCCTCGGCGGAGGCAACACACCCCTTTGGCCTCGGCTTCACGTAGACGGCACCCCCGGACTAACCCACCCGGGGGAAATCGGTAGTTGCCTTTTCCTGTCTCTCTCTCCAATCTTCGTCTTTCTCTCTCGCCTTTTCATCTTTCCTGTCGTCTACTCTCTTCTATATTACTTCCGACCTTCTTGGCAGCGAGGGTTAACCCTGTGTGAGTAGCCGACCTAGGTTATTTCATATTCGGTTATAGTGGTGACGTACAGCTGGTGTCCGCAGGACTTGCTTTTATAAGACCTGTGGCGTCCCCTTGTTGGGCTCCACGGTGGGTGGCTGGCGTTACTACCGAAAACTGAAAGTTTTCCATGGATAGCTCCTTTCCCAAGCTCTCTGATCGCCCTCAGAAACGAGGGCGCACCGAAGAAATATTTAAATTTTTTGGTCGCAACACTGAGAATTTCCCCCGCTATCAGGTAATACACTGTGAGAAACCAGGAAAGACAACGAGAATGATCTCGCCCTGCCTCGTTTCCAAAAGTCTAACTCAGACAATTGGCCGAGGCCATAAGGCAACCAGACTTGCGAGTGGCGACCTTCTCTTGGAACTACATGACAAAAAGCAACATGAAAAACTTTGTAATCTAGTGTCTCTCGGGGACATACCAGTTTCAGTGACCCCACACCGCACCATGAACACCATCCGCGGTGTGATTTCCGATGATGATCTCATGCAGCTGACCGAGACTGAACTTCTGGAAGAATGGAAAGAACAAAATGTTATCAACGTAAAACGAATCAGAATGAGGCGTGATGGTAAAGAAATTGACACTAAGCATCTAATACTCACATTCGGTTCCAGTGTGCTGCCAGAAACCATCGAGGCAGGTTACATTAAAATCAGAGTAAGGCCGTACATCCCCAACCCTCTTCGTTGCTTCAAATGCCAAAGATTTGGCCACAGTTCACAGAACTGCCGAGGCCGTCAGACTTGTGCGAAATGCAGTGCGAACGAACACCTCTCTGAATCATGTGAAAACTCTCTCCACTGTGTAAACTGTGATGGGGAGCACGCCGCATACTCGCGGTCGTGCCCTACCTGGAAAAGAGAAAAAGAAATAGTAACAATCAAAGTAAAGGAGAACATATCATTCAAGGAGGCCCGTAGGCGGCTATCATACCTGCCCAAAAACACCTTTGCCGATGTGACGCGTCAGGGGGCAGCGACACAACGGTTTCCGGCGGCTGTCCGGCTCACACGCAGTGAGCCGCCAGCGACGCCATCCGCCCCCTCGGCGGCTGCAGCTCAGGCTGCTCCGCCATCTCAGAACACGGGGCCATCGACCTCAGGGCTGGTGGCCTCCAAGGTCTCGTCCCTCGAGACGAGGCCTTCACGTCCAACTAACCGCTCACAAGAGCGCGTGTCCAGCGCCTCGCAAGATGCGATGGACACAACAACCGGCCAGACGGCGCCACCAGCGCCTAAGGAGCGGCGAGAATCTCTCGACCGCCCCAGAAAAGAAAAATCTCGTATCACGGCGCCTGCAAAGGGCCCCGTGAGCTAATCCTCACCTCTTAAACACACAGCACAAACACATTTGTCATTATGGTGACACAAATACTACAGTGGAATGTCAGAGGACTTCTTCACAACCTCGACGACATTACAGAACTTCTACACAAACATAATCCAAAGTTGCTGTGTGTTCAAGAGACACATCTGAAACCTACAAACACAAACTTCCTTCGTCAATACACCATCTTCCGAAAAGACCGTAACGAGGCTAACGCCTCCGGCGGTGTAGCAATAGTTGCCAACAAGTCCGTAGCTTGTCGACACGTCGCCCTTCGGACGCCCCTTGAGGCAGTGTCTGTTCGGGCTATCCTATTTAACAAATTGGTCACGGTATGTTCCATTTACATACCCCGAACCATAAACTTGAAAAAACAGACCTTCATAACCTTATTGATCAGCTTCCCGAGCCTTTCATGCTCGTGGGTGATTTTAACGCCCACAACACGATGTGGGGCGACTCGCGATGCGACGCGCGAGGTCGACTCATAGAAAACTTCCTTTTAAACTCCGGTGCATGCCTCTTCAATAAGAAGGAGCCAACCTATTATAATCTCCATCACAATACATACTCATCAATAGACCTGTCGATTGGCTCTGCCTCCCTTTTCTCTGATTTAGAATGGCATGTGATCAAAAATCCATATGGAAGTGACCACTTCCCAGTAAGTCTAAACTTGGTAACGCAACGTGACTCCCCTCCACATATCTCTCGCTGGAAACTAGCCTCAGCTGATTGGAAATGTTTTAAGGAATCCACCTACCTATCACAGGATTTTATAAGAAACTTTAGTATAGATGATGCCGTATCATATTTTACCGCTTTTATCATTGACGCAGCTGAGAAGTTCATTCATCAGACAAATGGGACTACATCCAAAAGACGGGTTCCCTGGTGGAATGATAATTGCAGACAGGCACGAAAGAGACAAAATAAAGCCTGGGGCAAACTACGCAAATGCCCAACTGCGGAGAACCTAATCGAATTTAAACAGATTAAATCACAGGGGCGAAGGACGCGGCGACAAGCAAAGAGGGTCAGCTGGGAGAAGTTTGTCTCGGGAATTAATTCCTATACACAGGAAACAAAAGTGTGGAATGGACTCAGAAAGCTTAAGGGGCAATCAACCCACTCTTTGCCTCTGGTAAATGACTATGGAAATAGCTTGGAAGACCAGGCTAACGCTCTCGGGGAGCACTTCGAGTACGTGTCTAGCTCAATCAACTATACACAGTCATTCCTTAAACACAAGGAACAAATAGAACGCATGCCATTAGATCGGAAGTGCAGACGGTTCGAACCCTACAATAGCCCTTTTTCCATTGCCGAGTTAAGAGCCTCCTTAAAGAAATGTCAGAGCTCTGCTCCGGGTCCTGACAAAGTAGTCTATGATATGGTCAAATACCTCCACACAGACATCCAAATGACTCTACTCACACTTTTTAATAAAATATGGGCTGCTGGGTACATTCCTTCTACATGGAAAGAAGCAATTGTCGTTCCGGTTCTGAAGCAGGGGAAGGACCCTTCTTTAGTGACAAGCTATCGCCCAATAGCGCTCACAAGTTGCCTGTGTAAGCTATTCGAAAAAATGATTAACTGCCGTCTCCTGCATTTCCTCGAATCAAACAAACTGCTCGATCCATATCAGTGTGGCTTTAGAGAAGGCCGGTCAACAACCGACCATCTAGTACGTATCGAGGCAAATATCCGAAACGCTTTTGTCCATAAGCAGTTTTTCTTGTCCGTATTCCTCGACATGGAAAGGGCCTACGACACAACGTGGCGCTTTGGAATATTGCGGGATATGTCCGAGATGGGTATTCGGGGAAGCATGCTTAGTGTTATAGAAAGCTACCTGTCTAACCGTACTTTTCGAGTTAGAATTGGCAGTACTCTGTCCAGACCTTTTATTCAGGAAACCGGGGTTCCACAGGGTGGAGTACTTAGTTGTACGCTCTTCATTGTAAAGATGAATTCCTTGCATTCAGTCATTCCACGCAGTATGTTTTATTCGGTATACGTAGATGACGTACAGATAGGATTTCGGTCGTGCAACCTGGCAATCTGTGAGCGACAGGTTCAGCTCGGTCTCAACAAAGTCTCCAAATGGGCTGATGAAAATGGCTTTAAGCTCAACCCGAATAAAAGCTCTTGTGTTCTTTTTACACGAAACAGAAGATTGAACGTTGATCCTGACGTAGAGCTGTATGGACAGCGGATACCTGTAAGTACCGAATACAAATTTTTGGGCATAATACTAGACACCAAGCTTACATTCATCCCACACATAAAGTATCTTAAGAACAAATGCCTAAAGACAATGAACATTCTTAAACTTTTGTCGCACACAACGTGGGGTAGTGATAGGAAATGCCTCATGAACCTATATAAGAGCCTTATACACACACGATTAGACTACGGGGCTATAGTGTACCAGTCTGCTACGCCGAGCGCGCTAAAGATGTTGGATCCCGTGCACCATCTAGGCATCCGCTTGGCCACAGGTGCTTTTAGGACAAGTCCTGTGGCAAGCCTCTACGTAGAGGCAAATGAGTGGTCACTCCACCTACAAAGGACATATTCCAGCTTCACATATTTTCTCAAGGTAAACGCCAATTCTGAACATCCGGCATATCCGACCATAAATGACACGACTAATACCACACTCTTTCACAATCGACCTGCAGCGAGAGAACCTTTCTCGTTGCGTGTGCGGAGCCTCAGCAAAGAACTAGGTGTACCACTCCTTGAACAACGTCTCATGCCTCCAGCAAAGCTGTTACCGCCGTGGCAGTGGCAGCTCATAGATTGTGACACATCATTTATAGAAGTCACGAAACATGCGCCAGAGGCACACATTAAAATGCATTTCCTAGAACTCCAATCTAAATACTCATGTACAGAGTTTTATACAGACGCTTCCAAGTCACATGCCGGGGTATCTTATGCAGCCATCGGTCCATCATTTTCGGAATCCGGCGTACTGCACCCGGAGACAAGCATCTTTACGGCTGAGGCCTACGCACTATTATCGGCAGTGAAGTTTATAATGAAATCAAAACTTCAAAAGACTATTATATTTACAGACTCCCAAAGTGTTGTGAAAGCATTGAAGTCGCTGTGTAAACACAGAAACCCTGTACTTACTGAGCTCTATTCCATTTTATGCAGAGCGTATATATCTAACCAGCATGTGATTATATGCTGGGTGCCTGGCCATAGAGGCATTGAGGGTAATGAGCTTGCAGACCAGTTAGCCACATCAACTACACCGCAAACTAATAATCCTGCCGCTGCTATTCCTCCCACAGATCTGAAGCCTTTTTTGCGAAGGAAACTGCGAGTCCACTGGCAGCACTTGTGGGACGCTGAAACAAATAATAAACTTTGCATGATTAAACCACATTTAGGTTTCTGGCCCTCAGCTACGAAAACACGACGAATTGATGTCCTATTCTGTCGTCTCAGAATAGGACACACGTACGGCACCCACAATTTTTTGCTTACTGGTGATGAACCACCAACCTGTGGTAGATGTGGTGAGAGGCTGACCGTCCTCCACGTCCTGCTGGAGTGTCGGGAAGCCGAAACGGAAAGAAGAAAACATTTTCCTGCAGCATACCGTTATCATATCCCTCTTAATCTCATGATGTTTATTGGTGAAGAACCACTTTTTAACGCCAAAGCAATCCTCGGATTTTTGAACGATGTTGTGCTACATGTTATTAGCCCAATAAGTTCGTAGCGCATCCTCTCTCTAGAGGATGCCGCTGTGATAGTTTTTTGTAGCACATGCCTCCAGTCCCTTGTGGTTCAAGGGCTCTGTGTAGGCAGTTTTAAATATTTTAAATATCGTGTCACTCTTTCCCAATGCATTCTTCATTTCATAGTACGCCTCAGTAGTCATTGCCATGATTTTAGTACATATATATTTTACGCACTTTACAGCGATTATTTTTAGGCCCCTTTACAGCCACGCCTCATCTACTACTCAGAATTCATCGCTCCACTGCAAACTCACAAACAATGGCATGGCGCTCTTTGGCCATACTTGGCCCTTGCGCCATTAAAACACCATACATCATCATCATTACACTGTGCTTAGCGATACAGGCATTTTTAGGTTTTTAAATTAATGTCCCCAGAATTAAGACTGGAACAGGCACTAAATTAGGCCACACAACGAGTCAAACTATAAGGGCGATGCAGCAAATAACAACAGCTTTGTTAGTGCAACCTACAAAAGGAAAGAAAAGAAAAATGTATAGAGAGATAACAGTCCAGACTAAAAAGTATTTTTCTTTACCCCACTAAGCATGGTGTAAGCACCTACGCTTGCCTACACTGGGACATTTACCGGCTGTTCTCTTTCTTGATGCCAGATGTCTGACACTTGAACGTGCAAAAGAAAGAAGGCCGAATAAACCAATTGAAATATATTTTCCAGGCACAGGTAAAAAGAAACAGCCACCAAGCCTTAAGTGTGGCAGGAGATGTTTTGCTGGCATGACTGTCACCAAAAGCAACACAGGGGTAAATGTTGTATTCCAAAGCAAGCACAGAGGCCACGACTTTGAACTGCGACATGTTCTTCTCTCCAAGACAGAAAGAAGTGCTATTGCAGGTAAGGATCTACCTAATTTTGCTCTGTTCATCAATAGCAATCCAATAATTTTAATGCATGTCCATGCTTTGCTGAAGGAGTATTAAATAGTAAACTGTACAGGTAGACGAAGCAAGAGTAAATAAAAATATAAGGACCACAAATTTAAGCATGATGCTGCTATGAATATTTGAGTGCCTTTTCATGTTTTAGTAGTTTGTCTCACACATATTACCTTCCCTGGTACCGTTAGCCCTCCACTGTCAGTAATTTCTGCAGTGATGCAGCCAATAGTTTTCAATGCATTCAGTGCTAATAATTAAGAGAAAGTTTTAGCTCGGGCCTAGCTTCAATGTGACCTGTTCAAGTACATGTAAAATGCAGAAATGGTTTTCTGAGAAAAATTCAATTCACTGTTATAAGTGCAATTTTGATTTAGAGCCTGGATTTCCTTACAAGAATTGCCAAAAACTCAATAAGTTTGAACAATATAGAAGTGCGAAGATCTGTAAACTGTGTTTCTTACAGCATTTATAGCAGACATGTTTGATGTATTTACACATTGCTCTCATGTACACCCCTAGTATGTGCGTAGGTCTATTGCAAAACCCTCGTAAACACTATAACAAATTCATGTATCATATAAATTAATATATGAAATTTGTCTGCTTTAAACGTGCTATTAGGTGCATTTAACAAAATTGTATCGTTTTTCATTGTCGAGTTAAGGCCAAACTACAAGTATGATTGCCAACGCGTGATAGCTTGCACCCAAATGCCTCACACACGCGCAGATGTTGCAGGACCGATTGCACGCGTCAAAGCGTGGCAAGATCACAGTTACCAAATGCTTACGCACACTAAGAAATAGCATTGTCCAACATGGTGGCACCTGTGGCTCCTGCTTCAGCATGAATTCTCGTGGTGGCTACTTTCTCACTTGCATTAATCGCCAGTAACTATTGAAATAAGCTTTTGCTTTCTCTATATTTACCTGAAATGTTACTCATGGGCACATAGCGTGTCCAGTGTCTGAGATCGTTCTGCAATTCCATCGCCCATAGGCCTAATGAGATGCATCCGCATAGCAACAACAAGGTGGTTGCTAATGGATTGTTTTGGCTTGGGTACGTTTGGCACGAGGCACCACACGGCAGCCTGTCTTCTAATGTCTTCCTTGCATTTGCATTCGCGTATGTTACACGAAAAGTCTTGAGTGGACGCACACCGAAACGTCGTGCAAAGGAGCTTGCGTTCAACGTACATAAGGTTGAAAAACTATTCTAAAACTGTATCTTCTCCACACAAATATCCGTGCTGTGGCTGCCTTACAAAAATGTGAAACGATGTCTACCAAGGCGAAAATGTCAGCCACGTGGACGTGCCATGGAAGACAGAAACAAAATAGGAGAGACCCTGACACATGCTTTCTATGTCTTGTAGATTCAAACTGCCCATCCTCATAAGTAAGGCGTGGCAAACACAATGCACACGGACGCGAGCTCTTGTGCGCCGGCAAGCGTGCGTGCAGTTTGGCTGTTAGAAATGCAAACTTTTTAGTTTTCTTTTCTGAATATTTGCAGTTTTCAACCATTTTTATTAAATATATTGAAAGCATAAATAAAAAATCTGTATTCAACAGTCACTAGATTTTAACTTTGTCGTTTAAGTGCAACAAACCTCATAAAGATTGGTGCAGTGGTTGCCTAGAAAATTATTTCTCATTTTTCATGTATTTAGATAGGACTCCCGAGCTAAAGCTTCCTCTTAAGTGCAGTACATATAGGTATGGTAAGAGACATGGTACACTAAATGTTGTATATAATTGCTATTTTTTCTTTCGTATTGAGTCTGTGCTGTTTGGGCTGGACTACAGCATTTGATTTTACTCCGAACTAGGCAATGTAAATGAAAACATACTCATCATCATTTCAAAGTGGTCTTGCCACTGCCGTCATACCGCCTTCAGCTGTGCATGCTCAGAAAGCCGGCGAGCACTTCAGCATGGAAGAGGAGTGTGTTAAACGAGAACGCTGTAAGGCATTCTTTGCAATCAGATGTCACGAAAAAAGCAGGGCCTTCAGTTGCCCAAGCGATATCGGGAGCAAAAACACCTAGCTCGCACCACAGCTAATGCTTAAACATTCACATTGCACACTCTTAATTGTTCAGCGAATTCTTTAGACGTCACTATATCCAGGATTAGGTCACGTTCCTTGGTGGTATATAGCCGGAAATAAAACTGGTCAGACGATGCCTTCAATGCTATTACCATTGAAAAACAAGGTGGAGGCTCATAACGGGAACGTCACACAGTCTGTCAGCTGGCTTCAGTGTGGGAGAAGGCAGGTAACGACTCACTTGTGGCCACTAAACATGTCAAAGGGAGGGTTTAGCATTGAAGCTCGCCGCCTGGTAGGATGTCAAAACTTTGTAGCTTCATGCTGCAGTTAGGTGAATGACAACTTTTCCATTAAGGAACTAGTAAAAGTTCTTGTGTTAGAACCCTTCCTAATGGCACTCTACAAATTCTAGTGGATAACGAAAATTTCCAAGGTGGGCAAGGGCCTACTTTCAGGCCCAGTATGGTTTCTTTTTGTCGTGGTGGCAACTGTAAGGTTCTACAAAGTGAAATATGCGGTGGTGATCAGACGAGACAACTTATCTTTTTCGAAGTAAAGGCTCTGACCCCACTGCCTTGACCGTGTCCACCAGCAACATTCCCCCCATGTAAAAGTCGAAATCCCACATCATGCAAAGTTCCAAGCATCAGGTATTACATTTTTACGTGTACCTCTTATATTTTCTACACTGTGTACAGCTGGTAGTACCTTTGCACGCTTCTTCGCATCTTGGTCACTTAGAGCATAATAGACCTGTGACGGTACCTTTTCTTGCAAGGAGACGCATTGCCCTGTGAAGTAAGGTGTACCAAGCTTTTGTCAAAATTGTTTTTACTACATAAGTAAGATTTTGAAGACAATAACTGTACATTATCTGTGCACTGCAGTCATTTGATTGCAATGGCCAAACCTGGTGAGGGGCCTCTTAAAGCTGCATTATTATGGATGTTTTACAACTGTTTTAGTACTATTACAGGTACAAAACTACTACCGTTTGTAATAGCTCAACACTTCTTTTTCCCCCGTTCCCCAAGCTAAGCTGCAAGAAGGCGTGTCATTGGATGCGGTTTTGGACGGTGTAAGGCAACACTTGGATGGGACTTTTCAACGTGTGAACTTGCTTACCCGCCAGGACTTGCACAACATCATGCGTGACAACAACATCATTAATCACGAGCGTCTCCACAGCAATGACTATATTAGCGTCCAGCTATGGGTGGAGCGGATGCATGCAGAGAAGGACAATCCAGTATTATTTTTCAAGCACCAGGGCCAGCCAGACAAAGCCGACATTCTTGACCGACCACCTCACGACCTTCTTGATGAAAAGGATTTCATGCTGGCCATTATGACGGAGCCCCAGCAAGAGCTGTTTAAGAAGCTCGGCACTGACCGTGTCTGCATATATGGCACCCATGGAACAACAGGCAAGCACTTTAGATGCCAGTGGCGTAGCCAAGGGGGGGGGGGGGGGTTGGGGGGGTTCAAACCCCCCGAAATTTTTTGCACCCCCCCCCCTACTAACCCACCCTTTGCTCTCGTCGCTTCGCGCTGACGTATTTCAAGAAGCCGGTGCTACTTTCACACTTTCATTCCTGGGCGCTTCCGTTTGGGTTGGTAATTTACAGCGAATCATGTCTGCATATGGAAAAAAACTGTCACGGTGTTTGTCAAGGCCTTGACACTCTGTGAGGTTTTGGGCACGAATGTGGCGGCCGCATTCTGAAACAACAAATGCGCAGCAAATGAAGCAACAAATGCGGCAGCCGCATTTTAGATGAAGGCGAAAATGCTCGAGGCCCGTTTACTTTAGGTGCACGTTAAAGTCCCCAGGTGGTCGAAATTTCCGGTATACATTTCCGCCGCTTCCCTTCAGGTGCCGGTTAGGCCGCGTTCGCGTAGGAACTTGGTCTCGAAGCTGGCGGAAGCGGCAAAATTTTGCAAAAATCCGCCCGCCTAGGCGGCAAAACAGGCAGAAAAACCGATTTTTTCGCCATGGCGAAGCGGAAACGTGGCGGAAAGTCGTTCTGCTCGACCGGAAGCTACACTAGCATGTAAACTTCCGGTCGTAACATTGAACATGGCACCAAAAGTGTAGGCTGCAATGCTGATCGACGCGATCAAGAACCACCCCTTGCTCTACGACCAGAGAAGTACTAAAACGTACTGTCAGCAATACTCGCGATAGTATTCAACGTCGCGCGACCGGAGGCGCGGCAACGAAGCCAACGGAGTCGCGTGACCCAACTTCTCGCGCTTTTGCAAAGCCAGGCGAACCCACCACCGCCGTTTCCGAGGTTTTCTTGTCTTCCGTTTATTCATTGTCCATTTCTAGAAAACAAGTAGGTAGAAGTATAAAAGCCATTTCTTCTTCCACTTCCATGACAGACAATAGTTAGGCAGATTCCTCGTTGGCGCTCCATAATTCTCCTCGCACGTGCACGGTATGTTGCAGAAGTCGCGGGGTGCTTTTCTCGTCGCGACGATAGATTGGGAGCGTAGGTCTCACGTAGGACGCGCAGGCTTCGGCGAGCCTCAGCACAAAGGGCCAGCCCGGGTTTTAGCTTTGGTGTTCCCGTTGCCACTTTCGTGTCCTGGAGGGGCCGAAAATAATACGAAATGATGTAATGTTATTACAACTTGTAAATAAAAGCTATTAAAGAAATATAATCACGCCTAGGCAGCAACCTGTGACACAGCGCTACCGCGCCCGTGTGAGGAGAGTTACAGAACGCCAAGGAGGAATTTACCGAAGGTCGCAGATGACACGCGAAATTGCGCAAGATGATCACTTTTGATGACGGGTGGGTCAGTGAATGAACATACCGCTCGAAATAATGCGATAATGAGCGCCACCACGCCGACAAACGTACGCAGACTAGATGGATGTGGACGGAAGCGGCAGCGGCGGCCGCGGTGGTAGCAAAAGAAATGTGAACTTGGACATGCGCGGAAAATATTTTCCGGCCGCTTTGGCCTTTCCGGCCGCTTTGGCCTCTCCACCCGCTTGCCGCTTCCCAAGTGTGAACGTAGCCATAGACTGCAGCGCAAAACGTCTCTCGTTTGCGATTGCGCCCCTACGGAAGGCTGGTAGTTACTGTTGTGTTGCTGAATCCCAAACCAGCAATTACGAAAGGCTGGTAGTTGCTGTTGTGTTGTGGAATCCCAAACCAGCAATGTACACACCAAAGGGTTGGTGCCAGCAGTGAAATTCCACCGACTCGCAACAGAATGCACGAAACAGACAGCCGACAAGCATGGATTACATGTGCGCAGTACAGCGTAAGTAAACTCTTGTTGCAGGCGCTGACAGTTCTCGTCGGAGTTCACGCGTCTTGAGAAATTGATTATGTGCACTATGCACTGAACAAGACCGGAGTTCATTCCTGCATCACTAGTGCACCAATCAGTCGAGATTCTGTGAGGTACAAGGCCGCTTCCTGTTTGCACCGGCCTAAGTGAAGCAGAAATGACTCGCACGTACTACTTAAAGTGCGTACACATGCCATAACTATGCAGTGCGGTGAAATATTCTGTACAATTCTGAATCTGTTGACGTAAAGGCAAATGACGGCTGCACGCTCGCACACAGCGGAAGACACAGCGGCCCATGCACTTGCCGCAGGAAATGCAAGGCGACGAAAGCTTCGTAAAAAAAAAAAAAAAGCATTGCTCGTTTTTGCGTGTATTTCAGTTTTCTAGCGCAAAGACGCAGCGCACAAGCTATTGCTATGGGAGCAGGTATATAGCCTGCATGGTCACACGTGCATTTTCACGTGTATAGCCGTCCTTGACTTGTGAAACGCACTTCGCCCCGACGAGGACGACGCCATCTACGCTTAACGGAGATTAAAAATTAATGATGTCTTCTCCGATCGGGCGGGTCGTCTCAATGATGCGTTTTCGAAGACTGGTCCATTGAGTGGCGCGATGAGAGACGGTTGCTCCAAACGCCCACTGTACCTGTCGTATTTACTGTATTTTACTGAGCTTACATTGCTTTTTACTTAATTTCTTCACAAGCATGCAGTGCTAGAGCACTGCACGGGCCGATTTTTTCAGCCCGGGCCCGGCCCGGGCCCGTTATTACGTTGGGTGGCCCGCCCGAGCCCGATCAAAACTTTTATGGCGAGACCCGGGCCCGGCCCGGGCCCGGAAATAATCTACGTTACCCGCCCGGCCCGGCCCGCCACCCCTTTACCTTAGGCCCGAGCCCGGCCCGAGCCCGACTCGAAGCCGGCCCGAACCCGGCCCGAGACCGAAAAATAATGTTTTTCAGAGTTCAGTCACCCGAGAGTAACTCACTGCACATTACATGCACACCACCAGAAAGCCCGAGCCCGGCCCGGGCCCGGGGCGAAAAGCACACGCCGTGCCCGAGCCCAGCCCGAGCCCGTGAAAAAACAGTCCTACCCGGCCCGGCCCGGGCTTTCGGGTAAGCCCGAGCCCGTGCAGTGCTCTAGCACACACACACGCGAGGGGGGGGGGGGGGTCCCATGGCTTTGATATACATACATAGAGTGTGCTTAAACTACCAATATTTATTATCGATCACGTCACGTAGAGGAAAGCAGACGCTTGCCCCCCCCCCCCCCCGGTCGGGCCGATGAACCCCCCCCCCCCGAAAAAAATTTGTGGCTACGCCCCTGTTAGATGCACTCATTTTCTCATAACAGAAAGCAATATATTTTAAAGGAAGCAGCTTACAACAGACAGTTAGTATTATGTAGTTCCTGATTTCGCCAAATTTCGGAACATCTATTTATTAATTCTGAAGAAAATAATAAATTTGACCAAAAACTCCAAAGAACTTCTTCGGTAAAAATTGAATTTTCATGGCTGTACAGATAGGCGCTTAAACAGTTCTCACAATTCAGTGTGATTGAATTTTTGCGGGAGCTGCTGGTGTAGCCATGCTTGCCTGGTGCAACATGGATCTATCTGAAAGTCAAGCTGAATATAATCTATCTACAGCAGTGAACACAAAAGACAATATTTTGAATGGTGGGTCCCCCGAGGTGAAGTGCTCAAAAATTGGTACTGCGTTATGCCAGACCGCTAGCCTAGGGGAATAGCCAAATACTCACTAGCTGGTTATGTTACTTGCACTACATAGCCCATAACTTGTGCGTCCCAAGAATGTATCACAAGGAAACTGTATAGTACATAAACGATGTGAAAATATGTGAAAATATGAGTGTGCTGGTGAGAAATTTTAGTTATAACTCGTGAGGTCCTCCAAGTGAACAGCTTCGCATGCAGGTTAATTATCACAAGTGATCAGAAATGGAGACAACAGTCAGCACAATGAAATTAACTGAGTGGAAACTGGACTTCCTATGGCACTATATGCAAACAAATCTTATCCCTCTCTGTCCGTTTGGCTGCAGCAGTGTGCACCCCGATCCAGACCTTGCGTTCGACCACCTTTGATTAAAAAAAATCATGGCTTATTGCATTACTGTGACATTTAACCCAGCTTGGTCTTGACGAAAAATTTCTTTTTGCGCTGTGGCCTCCATTTGAAATTTGCAAGCAGTCACAAAACCTAGCCTAACAAAAAAATTTTTACAATATGAACATTTTTATCGATGACTATGAAACTTATATATTAACCTAACTGAATTTGTTTTACTTTTGTTTAAATATAAAACATGGAAGAACATACAAAAAGGTAGAAATTCGAAATTTTAAACAAAATTTTATGTTCTTACGGTAGTCATTCAACTATTCCTGTAAGTTGTCCAGAAGGCAAAGAAGCCTACAAAAATGTTTCACAGATGAAAAAACGCGAGCAAAAAAAATTGCAACATGAGAAAATTTGCTTTTTGAGGCATATTCAGCTGTCAATTGCATAGTGAAGTGGTCCAAGTAAAAATATGAAAGGCAGTACGTTACCCAGTACCATTTAATAACTAATAACATTTATTCCTGAAAGTTTGATCAAAACAAATTTTCTTTTAAGCGAGAAAATAATTCGGTAAGTCGAGTCCTTGCATTCAACCCCAGCGTTGCTCCATGCTTGCTCTTCACTGCAGTGCACACTTCTTTCTGGGGTTTTATGTGCCAAAACAGCCGACGTCAAGGAGACACACACACTGCACGTGCTCAAAGTGGAAGCCCTTTATATTTCGCTTTTGAAAACTTCCCTGGCGTGTTCATTCACATTTTGTCACTTTAAACTCTTGGGTCGCTGTGTATGATGTAAGTCCCACATGCACCATTAAAAGGGATAAAGGCTTGATGTAGTGAAACCGACGTATTCAACTTCAATGTTAACGCTCTTGCAAACCACCCATTAGCTTCATTTTCCTGAATATTTCTTGGGGCACCCAGAGGGCTCGGACACGCTTGATAGTTTTCTCCGCCCATGTAAACAGCTCATAGGGGGTCAGTATTTGATCTTTCTATGGCCTCGGATACTTGCTCTTGCTGCCAAGCACTTCACAGTTCCAGAAACGCTGTCGCAAGCACTTTTGGTGTCGAGGTGGCAAATTCCGTTCCGCTTAAAAATTGAAATTGTTTTCATGGTAGCAGAGGTTCACGACGTTCCTTTTATTCTTTACTGAGAAGCCACACCGTCGAAAAAGTAATGAATTTTTAAACTTTGGTAGATTAGTTCTCAACTTCTTCAGCACTTCTTTCTGAAATGACCAGACAGCAACTGTGTTGTGTTCTAGCAAGTCTGAAATCACAACAAACGACTTGATTGAAATGTCTGCACTGTTCGCTCATGAAGTATATGATAATTGGATGCAACGTGGCCTGCGTATCTACCCAGTGGTATGATTGTGTGGCGACTTGAACAATAAAACTAGTTCTCTGCATAGTCCATGAGTGCGACTGCCTCATCTTTTTTAATGTTTGCTTTCAACTCTCACAAGTATTTTGCTTGTTCCTTGCTCACAAAGTGATGAATTTTTAGGTGCTTGAGCATTTCCGTGAATTTTTCACAGAAGTCTTCTAGACTTCAAATAATTGTCTCTAGCCGACACCGTACACCACTGACCACTACAGTACCTGCATAACTTATTCGATTTCAAGGTGCAGTGCATCCTGGAGCAGACTCTATATGGTCAGTAGCACATGTCGCATCTTCCTAACATGCAGTCTTCCTCATCCAGCTTGCATACCGTTGTCGCCAGAACTTCTTCAGTGCTCTCTTTAAGCACTGTTGCGTGTAGCATGAGCTTGAAATTTTGATGTTCCATACACACGCAAACAGTGTGGAGTGCTTGCGAAGTTTGACTTGCATGGTGTAACGCTCGGCATAGCTAATACAGCTTCGCTGTTTGACCATCTTCACGGACTGGAAGGGCCGGTGATATTTTTGTGTCCGTGCCCTTCAGCAGGTATCCGTATTGCCGAAGCTGGCAGCGTCCAAGCCTAGCGCACAATTGTGTTCGAGTAGTGGAGTGCTGCTTCTGTGTATATTTGCTGTCAGTGGCAAAGTGTGCTGCAGTGAAAAGCCAGCACGGAGCAATGCTGGGGTTGAATGCAAGGAGTCAAACTTCCTGAATTATTTTCTTGCTTGAAACAAAAATTGTTCCGATTAAACTTTCAGAACAAGTGCCATTGAATGGTAATTTGTAACTTACTATCTTTCATATTATAACTTGGACCACGTCACTATGCAATTAATGGCTGAATATTGTAACGTAGGTTGAAGACGGGGGCTTGTAAAATAGACTCGTTTCTTTAATGACGGGCCAGAAGAAGAGCGTGCAGCTTACGTGCTTCGTCTTTCAAGGCGCCGACCTTTGCTTGCGCCATCCCACGGTGCGGAAGCCCCACATCACTGTGTCAATATGCCTCAAAAAGCAAATTTTCTCATGTTTGCAATTTTTTTTGCTCACACATGTTATGTTTTTTTATCTCTGAAATATTTTTATTGGCTTATTTGTCTTCTGGGCAATTTGGAGAAATAGTTGAAATGACTACCGTGACAGCATAAAATTTCATAAAAATGTTCAAATTTCCACCTTTTTGTACCTTCTTCCACGTATTATATTTAAACAAAAGTAAAACAAATTCAGTTGAAGTTCATATATATATATATATATATATATAAATCTCTTTTATATGTATGAAAAGTTTCATAGCCATTGATAAAAAATGCGACCACTTTCAAATTTAAGATGGCGGCCACAGCGCGCGAAACGTTTTTTTTTTTTTTTTGCCAAAACCAAGCGGGGTTAATGTTTGTCACAGTAACACACAGAATAAGCCATAATTATTTTAGAAGAAATTGAAGATCGTTGCATGCAAAGTCTGGATCAGTTGGCGTGGAATGACTCATAATCGCCTAACTGAATAGACGACAGGTACTAATAGCAAAGAAACAATGAATTTTTCACAACAAACAACAGCACATGTCCTTGTTCATTACTGTAGCCTTCCACTTTGAATAAACTTTGTTGTCGCTGGTCAGAACTAGTGTGTCTTCTCTTCTGTGCTCTAAAGTGATGTTTCTTTGCCAAACTAATATACTAAAGACATTAACAGAGGTTTTCTTTCAGTGCTTTTAGCTTCTTTATTACTCACGACATGCCTTTCCCCTCAAACCTGCAGGCTTTGACTTCCAACTCGTCACAGTCCTTGTCGTGGATGAATTTGGCACGGGATTTCCCGTAGCTTATTGCATCACCAACCGCACAGACCGAAAGGCCATGGCAACATTTTTCGCATCGATCATGTCTAAAACTGGGCAAATAGCAGCAAACGTTTTCATGACAGATGATGCTCCCTCATTCTACAATGCCTGGACTGAAGTAATGGGACCGCCTCAACATCGGCTGTTGTGTGCGTGGCACGTTGACAAAAACTGGCGTGAGAGTGCCAACAAGTACATCCAAGACAAAACCCTGAGGGCTTTCACCTACAAGGTTTGTTGCACTTTGATAAATATCATTTTTCAACATGAACGGAACAAGAAACAAAGCAGTCTGCGAGTAGAATTGCTGCCATCATTTCCCAACCTGCAGTGTAATGTTTTGGTCTGTATTTAAAGACGAATTTTGAATGCTTGTAGGTAGCAGCCATTTTTTTGCTGTGGATTGCAGGAACAGAGGGAATGAACGGTCGGCAACGATAGTATTCAACCTGTTCATATGACATACTTGCTGCCAGTGTTCGGCATAAGGTGTTTCGTCACCAAACCAGTAGTCCCTGTACAGGCCGTACCAACACTGGGGTAGACATTGAGTGCACTTGCTCTAAATGCAGGTGCGAGAGTAAAAAAAAAGTTTTTGTTTATACATTGTACTTAAGGTTCAAGACCAATGCCCCACACTAGAAGACAAAGCACTAATACCAAGAGCGTCCTGATCACACTTACAAGATAGGTCGCTGCACATCCAGTCAATTAACAGGTACTCCATGTTGTAGACTAAAGTATCATCCAACCAAAATCCTCTGGTGTGACACTGCATATGAATGCTTAAAAGTTCATATCGAGCTAATCCAGTTGGAAAGGGTATACGAGTTTGTGAATAGAGCCTACAATTTTCCATTTGGCACCTTGGCAGTAAAAGTAGTGGTAGTAAAGACAATCTCTATGAGACAAGTAATTATTTTAGTAATTAGGCTTGAAAAAACTACCGAAATACACAACAGCTAAGAACTTGCTTTGGGGTACCATTCAATATTTCCTAATTTGATTTTGCTAATTTTGGTCAGGCATACTAATGAGGGCATCTTAACGTGTATTCAAAGAAGAAAGATCCCTCCCTATACTGCAAGAAGTAGACATGACATGATGACATTAACACTACCACACGTCTTGATGAAATATTCCGAGAGGAACATATGATGGTTGACAGGCAGGAGAAGACCCTTCTTGGCAACGGAGCTAGTTTTGTTAAAACCTGCATGACTGTCATAAGTAAGAGGCCGCCTGTGGCGCGAAAAGGAACAGGAGCACGAGAAGCACGGCGTTCGGAACGGCACGAGCCCTCGAGGCGCGTGACCCGAGGCGTAATCGAATGGTGAACGGCGCTGTCCGGCGATTATCGACGTGGCTCCGGGCCAGGAAGGTCGCATCGTCAGCTACGCTCTGGCGACGGGAGACTTGGGGGTCTGGCTGAGTCCGTGATGTTCGGCCGTCCAAGGTGTGGGCGTCGACCCCGGCAAAGTTCGAGCGAGGCTCCTGGACTGGCTGCAGCCTCTCACAGCGGGACCGGGCACCCCAGAGAGGATCCCTCTTCTGCGGCAGACCGGCACGTTCGATATTCCTCGGGACGCCACGTCGTCACTCACGAAGTTGCGACGTATCCCGACGTTAGACCTATCCAGGTGGGCCTAAGCAATGCCGCGCTTCATCACTGACGAAGTACGTGATGTCGACATCTAAGACGAACGAGGCGACGTGACGACGGCAAGGCAACGATTACACCATCTACAAGAGCACCGATTTCTTGGGAAGAGAGCCGACAAGCTCCAGACCGGAACATACGTGCGAAGACGAGCGCAGTAAGACGACTTTTTCGTAGTGTCGCAGACGTAGGCCACGGTTGCCTGACTTTTGATGTGGTAAACGCCGAGAACCTAATGTAGGCGGAAATAAGGACATGTTTAGTGTTTACAAACTAGGTTGCAGTAGTGTTAGTGTTATGTATATTGCCGTTATTTCATGCTCACTGTGATAGCCAAGCTCGGCAGCAACACCACGCTTATATCTATTTTTGAAGAATTTAAATGTCTTTAGACCATGTGAGCACTAATGTCAACACTTGAGTATGGTATCAAGAGAAAACCATCTAGTTTTGTCTGATGACATTGAATTGAATTGTGGGGTTTTACGTGCCATAACCACAATTAGATTATGTGGGCACGCCGTATTGGGGGACTCCGGATTAATTTTGACCACCAGGGGATCTCTAACATGCCCCCAATGCAGGGACATGGATGTTTTTGCATATCGCCTCTATCGAGATGTGGCTGCCACGCCCAGGATTCGATCCCACAACCTTGTGCATGGCAGCGCAACATCATAGCAGCTAAGCCACCGTGGCAGGTTATGATGACATGGACATACGGCCCAGCTTGTGTGTTGTGCAGGCATGTATGTTAAAACGAGTGAAGCGGCTTGTCTTTCCTTCCTCTCTCACATCAGCTGTGCACACCTCAATGCATAATGGCTTTCATTATGATTTTTTATGAATGTCTTCCTGCATTCATAGATCTTAAATTGTGCTATTGTGCACAACCACATCTCGGCAAGGCATTTACAAGGCTCATTCAGAATTTTTTTAATTGTGCATTGCCTGCAGCATGTTAGACTCAAAGAAACATTGAAGAAATGGTACCACCAACATTTTTAAAGAACTATTGATATGACATTAAAAAAATTTCAGTTGGAGGCTTTTCAGTGTGAACACGCGATCGCCGCAAGCATGTCATATGAACAGGTGAATACCATCGTTGCCGGCCGTTGATTCCTAGACACCCAGAAGACACATTCCTTATCATTAGAGCACCTTATATAACTAACCATATTCATAAACCAGTTTCAGTGCCCAGGAGGTGGACGGCTTATGTTTGGTTTGTTATGGTTTGCTCCATACCTGGGATTGCTGTAGCAGGCATACAGGAGCGCAGCTGGAAGAAATGTGTACAGCATGGTTGTTTTCTTTTGTTTATGGGCAATGTTAGTTTTACTAGCCTTATTGATACACAAGTAGAGCAAATTTCGCCTTGGGTTACGTCGCACAAATGTCACTGATGTGAGGTCTGGCATGTTGAAAGCAACTTCATTGAAATGTTTCCTAATCTTCATATTTGCCGACTCTCGTCCTCTTACATGGGAACAGCATGTGGAAGACTTTTCAAAAGTTTAAAAATGTGTCAGTACTCCTTACAAATTGTGGAAATTGTGCTGCCCATGAAAAGAAGGCTCCCCCCCACCTCTCCCCAAACCTGCTTGCGCTAGCACCCAACGCGACTTTTGCCGCACGACACAAGAATTCCCACATGGTTCTTAATTTATGTCTAAATTCAAATATACAAGTCTTTTACGTTTTGCTCTGATCAAAACTGTGGCTGCTATGACTGGGAATTGAGTCCGGCAACTTTGTGCTCAGCAGCACAATACCATAGCCCCTGAGGCATCATGGCAGGTCCTGCTAAAGTCCTTAGAGGTTTGGAAGAGTTCAGTCACTTTTCATAGCTTTCAACCTTGGCTTTTGGAACAGTTGGCTGCACTACTCAGAATCAGCTAGTACTTGCATTCACTACGTTCGTTTGTTCCTTTTGACAAAAGCTTACGTGCTAAACATAAGGGCCCACAAGAAGGCAAGAAGGACACTTACAGAAAAACGAATTGAGCTGTGTCAGTAAATTACACTCACAATACCAAAACAGCCACTCTTAATATGAGAAAATATCTGGTAAGCCAGAGAAGATGCACAAAATGAAAAATAAATTCCCGCACCAGTTCACTATGATGTCATGGACTCCGACTCCATCCCCTCAAAGCCTAGTTTAATTTTTATTAATAAATATTCATCACATTGTATTCTAAATAAACGAGAGACTGTACCTAGGCAGCTTAAAGAACTTTAACTGAACAACTACAGTGCGAAAAAATACTTTGTCATCCGTGACATCACACATGAAATTCAAATTGAACCTTTGACTCATTTTCTCTCCTGGTTAACCTATTATCCTATCAACAATTCTTCAAGAATACTATATCAGTTTCAACCGATTATGTGTTTCTCTTTAGTGTCCCTTTAAATCTTTCAGTATCACTGGCGTATCGGTATGTTTTCGCATTTCTTTCCTATGTCACTGATGTCATATAGGAATGCAAAGACCATACCAACCAGTGTTGCAGAGTTAGCACTCCGGAATGGAATGGTGACAACGCTTGGAGGAATGGAATGGGAATGGAATTACAGATAGATATAAGTTTAATGATGCGAAATGCAGAGAGGTCGGCCTGAGGTAAATTCCTCTAGCCAGCTACTCAAGAGGAATGGAATTACACGTTTTTCAGAAAATGGAACGCTTTTCATCTACGCACTGTTTTTTTTCAAAATATGGCCGAAGAACAAACCAGCCCACATTCAAACAATAGTAAGTCAGAGCCTCGAATTTAAAATAAAGCCGTATTTTTAAAATGGCTTGGCTGATTATAAGTACAATACATTTAGAAGCAACGCGCCTAGCACAATTCTGTCCTTATAGACTGAGTTGCTCCGAAGCGTGAGCTTGTCCTCAGTTCTACGCGTAACCGCTCTATGCCGTTCCCAGTATCCGTCGTGCCAAACTGCGGCGGCGGCATACCCCTCCCCCATTACACCTTGCGATTTTTTCTTCCCCCGGTGGCGCCTTTGCCCCGGCCGCCTGTCTCCCCACCCTTCACTTGTCGTTTTTGCTTCTGGTCACAATCGGCGACTCACACGCATATTCCAAAAAAGCGCTTCTCTAAGTTGTGATGCCTATTGACGCTGGCGCGATGCTGTGTTCACTGCAAGCTTTTCACATACTAGCTTGCGCGTCGTCTCACCTCGTACTAACCCGTAACTAACCCAGCAACACAACATGTCCTACAGCTTCGTAATTACTCTTCATAACGCGAGTAGAGCTCATGTATGTGAATAGAAAGCTAGCATTGACAGGATGATCTAATACATTACATGTAAAGCTGTCTTCTTGAAGATGTATGCAAATAAGATGGCAGTAAGAGCAGAAATGAAAGGAAGACTACTGAACATCTTTGTGCCAGATTATTGAAGGCCACTGTTTAGACTTTATACTTAACAGGCTTGAGAGAATTTGAAGGGCATTACAGCACTGAAGTTGTATCGAGCATAACAGAGAATACAAGCAAGTCTTCCTGTGAACTATGACATATGCTGGCAGGTGGCTGAATGTTAGCTTTTAGTCACTTTATCTGTACATCAAAAGATGTAATCTTATATAATTTACTTTATTTACAGATTCTCGAACAGTGATGGACGCTCCTGACGCAGCGTCATTGAGAAACCGTCTCCTCTCTACGAGTGGTGTCATAGAGAAGGGGCAACCGAGCAGGCCTGCTCAGATTTAAAGAATATTGAAAGTAACTACGGAAATCGCACAGAGGTTTGGGCCGCCTGTTTTCGCGCAACTACTGGAATTAATACCAACATGAGACTTGAGGCATTACAATAGGGTGATAAAGTACTGCTATTTACATGGAAAGACAACAAGAGAGTCGACAAATTGATATCGGCACCTAAAACTCACTAGAAACAAGTTTTGACCGCCTAACAAGTTCATAAAAAAATGCTGAGAGTGAATTCGAAGTGCAACCAGAATTCGGCATGACACCAGCCAAACCATTTTGGACAAAGACATCACAAAAGTGCATTCATCAATCAGTGGACCGTTGTTCTCAAACCATGACGGGCCTAAGTATGTCGTTAGACAAGAAGGCACATGCAAGAGTGCTACATGTACATTTGGCTGCACAAGGTGCAAAAATATGTGTCCATACAATTACGTGCTCATGTCACGATAGTGTATTGAGGGAGAAACATCTGCAAACACATGCCACGGTATGTAAGCATGAGAGCAGCAACCTGTGCCAGCAAAGGGATAATAACGAAGAGGACGAAACTACAGATGTCGAGAAACAGTCCCAGGTAAGCTTACTGATTTGCTTGTCCAAACTCCAGACTATAAGCATGCTGCCATTGGCTGTGGAGACCAGAGAGTGTGTGGCACTTAAAAGAGGTGCAACTAATCGTGATGGCAGAGACACTATCTTGACGGGCTGATGATTTTGTTGTTATTGGCCCAGGGCCGGTGTTCCAAAATTTTCAAGACGCCAGGATCGTGGTCAATGAGCTTTTGGGGGCTAAAAGTATTATATGAAGGTTAGATGTTGGCATGGCAGTAAAGCGACGGCCATAAAAGTGTCGAAGGGAAAGTGG